>NW_022987725.1:0-155000 GCF_902827165.1 Trematomus bernacchii
ACCAACACCACACACACACACACACACACACAGGTTGTAATGTTGGGTAACTCCTGAATGCTTAACCAGTCACATCCTTTAATAAACCATTTAGGAGATGGATTATTATTTAATCAAATTCAATATTCACTAAACTTTCTGATAGATGTTCATTTTCCCAGTGACTGCTCATACACTACAGGACTCTTTAAAGTAGAGACACTACGTACTGATATACACCTGAACATCAGCAGGAGAGGACTCTTTAAAGGAGAGACACTACATACTGATACACACCTGAACATCAGCAGGAGAGGACTCTTTAAAGTAGAGACACTACATACTGATATACACCTGAACATCAGCAGGAGAGGACTCTTTAAAGTAGAGACACTACATACTGATATACACCTGAACATCAGCAGGAGAGGACTCTTTAAAGTAGAGACACTACATACTGATATACACCTGAACATCAGCAGGAGAGGACTCTTTAAAGTAGAGACACTACATACTGATATACACCTGAACATCAGCAGGAGAGGACTCTTTAAAGTAGAGACACTACATACTGATATACACCTGAACATCAGCAGGAGAGGACTCTTTAAAGTAGAGACACTACATACTGATATACACCTGAACATCAGCAGGAGAGGACTCTTTAAAGTAGAGACACTACATACTGATACACACCTGAACATCAGCAGGAGAGGACTCTTTAAAGTAGAGACACTACATACTGATATACACCTGAACATCAGCAGGAGAGGACTCTTTAAAGTAGAGACACTACATACTGATATACACCTGAACATCAGCAGGAGAGGACTCTTTAAAGTACAGACACTACATACTGATATACACCTGAACATCAGCAGGAGAGGACTCTTTAAAGTAGAGACACTATATACTGATATACACCTGAACATCAGCAGGAGAGGACTCTTTAAAGTAGAGACACTACATACTGATATACACCTGAACATCAGCAGGAGAGGACTCTTTAAAGTAGAGACACTACATACTGATATGCACCTGAACATCAGCAGGAGAGGACTCTTTAAAGTAGAGACACTACATACTGATATACACCTGAACATCAGCAGGAGAGGACTCTTTAAAGTAGAGACACTACATACTGATATGCACCTGAACATCAGCAGGAGAGGACTCTTTAAAGTAGAGACACTACATACTGATATGCACCTGAACATCAGCAGGAGAGGACTCTTTAAAGTAGAGACACTACATACTGATATACACCTGAACATCAGCAGAAGAGGACTCTTTAAAGTAGAGACACTACATACTGATATACACCTGAACATCAGCAGGAGAGGACTCTTTAAAGTAGAGACACTACATACTGATATACACCTGAACATCAGCAGGAGAGGACTCTTTAAAGTAGAGACACTACATACTGATATACACCTGAACATCAGCAGGAGAGGACTCTTTAAAGTAGAGACACTACATACTGATATACACCTGAACATCAGCAGGAGAGGACTCTCTGTAAAATATGTCCTAACTTGTTGAAGACAGGAATTTCATCGTAGACTTCCTGATTGCTCAATAACATTTTGGCTCAGTGTATCATATTCTTTATTCAGACGTTTACTTTGAGTGTAGTGCAATAATTATAAAAACTCATTAATCATGTTTTATTTAACAACGCTGCACGACATGTTTCAAGCGTGGGAACTGTGTGACGTTGCAATCGTGCTTTATTTTCTTATCTAAACTCCCAATAACATAAAAATAAAAACAGGTTTTAGAGTGAACTTAATTTCGAAAATGATGAGTTGCTTCTGAATAATTACAGAGGAGGACATTATTCAGGAAGTTACCAATTCAATAGACCCTCTGCATGCTTCACTCTCTCTAAGTGTTTTATAATACTGATGTAGTGTCTTACAGTAATGACTTATGAGTAAGATATTATCTCGTAAAAACGAATGGAGGCTCGAGACTAAAGTGCAAAGCTTGCAACACTTGATATGTCTTCATCAACTTTGCTGACGGAAATGCAAATAAATATTTTAAAGGATGCAAAACGGAGAAAAAGCAGGAAAGATCCAGATTCAAGACGCTTAAAAAACAGATTTTTTGCCATTTTTGCATGAAATTACATGTATTCAAATATCAAAATAGTTAAGTTATTGTAAGCTTTGCAATATGTCCATTCACATATCACCACATCCCAAAAAAGCTCACTTCAATATGATATACATTTCACTTGTCGGTACAAAACAGACACAAACTGATGCAAAGCAGCTTTCACACCACAGAGAGCGGTAAAACAGAAATAAGTGGTTCCAGGTTTACGTCTGTGAAGCAGAGGTTGTGAAATCTGTGAAACCCATAGCCGTGGGAACATGTTTCAAATGGGGGGTGCTGTGGGGAAGACACCAGGGCCGGTTCATTCATTCATTCATTCATTCATCTGCTACTCAGTATTATGTATCTAATACCTAATATATATATATATATATATCATTCCAATAACTTGTATATAGACTCGTACTGCACTATTCCACATCATCACTTTATTTTATAACTATTATTCTTTTTGTATTGCTCATGCTCTTATTGTTATTATGTTATTATGTTGCATTGTTGGAGAAGCCTGTGACATAAGATTTTCAACTACATAATTACTCTGTAGCTATGTCAGATTGACAATAAAGAACCTTGAACCTTGAACCTTGGTTCTGACCAATTTGCTGCCCTATAGGCAAGATTTTAGCTGGGACACTGAGGTAACTTAGACTAAAGTGAACTATCCAAACGCTCAGAGAGTCCTTCACCTCACTGAGCTGTAGTTATCAGCTTCTCAGTCTGACAGGAAAGGGTTAGGGTTATTGTAGAAACAGCTTCTTATATCCGTTAGCGCAGCAGAAGCTAACAACAATCCCCGCCTGTACCGGTGCACCCCCTCTCTCTCTCTCGCTCCCACGCTCACTCGCCCTTTGGCTGTGAGCTGCGGGCGCCAGATAAGTCAACATCCCCCACTTTCATCACTTACAGCGCCCATCGTACAGGGCAAATGGAAAATGGAACCTGTGACGTGAAGTCATGTGACCGTGCTGTAGTTCGTTACAGCCCAACATTAGCCACCTTTAGCTTAGCGGTGGTGACGTGAAGTCATGTGACCGTGCTGTAGGTCCTTTATAGCCCAACATTAGCCACCTTTAGCTTAGCGATGGTGGCGTGAAGTCATGTGACCGTGCTGTAGTTCCTTTATAGCCCAACATTAGCCACCTTTAGCTTAGCGATGGTGACATGAAGTCATGTGACCGTGCTGTAGTTCCTTTATAGCCCAACATTAGCCACCTTTAGCTTAGCGGTGGTGACATGAAGTCATGTGACCGTGCTGTAGTTCCTTTATAGCCCAACATTAGCCACCTTTAGCTTAGCGATGATGACATGAAGTCATGTGACCGTGCTGTAGTTCCTTTATAGCCCAACATTAGCCACCTTTAGCTTAGCGATGGTGACGTGAAGTCATGTGACCGTGCTGTAGTTCCTTTATAGCCCAACATTAGCCGCCTTTAGCTTAGCGGTGGTGATGTGAAGTCATGTGACCGTGCTGTAGTTCCTTTATAGCCCAACATTAGCCTCCTTTAGCTTAGCGGTGGTGACGTGAAGTCATGTGACCGTGCTGTAGTTCCTTTATAGCCCAACATTAGCCTCCTTTAGCTTAGCGGTGGTGATGTGAAGTCATGTGACCGTGCTGTAGTTCCTTTATAGCCCAACATTAGCCTCCTTTAAGACCCTCACATCGTACAAGGAAACACTTCCAGAGAGAAACCCACAGTTTAAAGGAACATGGGAGAAACCTCAGGGAGAGCAACAGAGGAGGGATCCCTCTCCCAGGACGGACAGACGTGCAATAGATGCCGTGTGTAAATCGAAGAGATAATACATTTTACAGCGTAGGTAGACCGAATTCAACTATTTCAGTATAAGTTTAATGCAAGATTTAGGGTGGTTAATATATAATTTACACATTACAAACAGTAAAAGCGACTTCTGTGTATTCTACAAACTACAACTACCAACATATATTCACTCTTAATGCATATAAGCAGAGAAAGGTAAGAAAATCTCACATTTTGAGAGGCTGGAAACAGCATTTTGCATAAAAATATCACTTATTGGTTATGATTTGGTTACGGTTTTGAAAACTTGGGAAACCATTAAAAGGTCTCCTATCATGCAAAATGCACTTTGTGATGTCTTTTCTACATAAAGGTGTGTCCCCGGTGTGTCGGGGAACTCACACAGCGTCAGGAAATAAAACCCTCTCTCTTTTCCTCCGTACCCACATCTCTAAAAACGGGGGAACAACGGAGCTGATCCAAAACCATTTATTTTTTAATTTAGCCTTTACTTATACAGGTGAACATCTCATTGAGACACAGGGTCTCAGTCTCAAGAGAAACCTGTTTGAAGCCAGAATCAGCACTTTAGAAACAGGAGGCATGGCTAGAATGAATGGGTGATCCGTTTGGTTTTTGGACCAAAACACTTCATAAACATGTTTTTTACATATCTGAGACCTATGCTATTGCTTAAAAATAGGTCTGGTATTTACTGTGCGTTTGGATGGAGTTATAAAAGCATCAGTGTCGAGACAAATTGGGCCGAAATACAGTTTTCCAGACTCCGCATGGTTCAGTATGTCCAGCTGACATTAAAGTGCTGCTGAGTTGCATTATGATGATCCTAATGAGAATGTATTCATGCTTTTTCGACCATTAAAGGTGTTATTTGGGATAGAAACATCACTCTGTGTTGTTTAGATATCATTAACACTGGAATGTGAGTGCTGCTGTAGATAATATAGTCTGCAGAAACCAAGAAAAGAAAGGAAATTAAACAAGAATATAGGCAGGTTAGGATGTTTATGATGAGGTTAAGCTGCTATCTGGTTAGTTATTAAGCATATTGAATCAACGTTTTATACAGAACATTTAATTCAAAGCACCATCTTATAGAGAGGCGAAGTCCCTCCCCTTCCGGTGGACCTCCATGGGACCTTATTTCGGAAAAATTATGTATTGAAGTCAATGGAGAGAGAAAGATTATCTTTCGATCCCGTTTGAATTGTGCCACGAATTACACATATGATGTTTGTCAATTTAAAAGATAATTTTGCAAGTCAAAAAAATAATATATGTCGTAAAACTGTGAAGTAACACATTTGTTTGTGTGAAACGCTCAATGAACTACATCTCTGGTCTCACAGAACAACACACGTCACCAAGATGGCCGTCACTACTGTCTTGTCAACACAACGATTGACTACCCTCACTATCACCACAATGAAACACGTCCTGAAGAAAGTCATGCAAAGCTGCCTGCCTGCCTTCCTTTGATTCTCTCTGTACTGCCTGGTCGTTTTAATGTTTAATGTCAACCATTTGTGCAGATAGCATGAAGTAGAGAAGATCGCTAGCGTTAGCGTTAGCATTTCTCCCCCGGGCTTAAATGGTGTATTATAGAATGATCACACCGGTGACAGTACTATTCAAAGGGTTCACGAAATATGACTACTACTCTTACTGTTTAACATTTTGGGTTACTTAATGTTACTTCATGTTAAGGCTAATACAAATGACAAGGCTGTAATGCTAACTAACGTGCTAGCTACTAGCTAGCTTGATCCAGACACTCCTGGTCCTTTCATCAGACGAGAAGCGAAAGAACGAGCAAGACCCATTGCTGGTATGATAACAACCTGGTACTAAGCACACAGGCATCTTGTTAAAGTTATCTTATCTTAGCCAGCGCCATATAGATAGATTATATCTATATGGCGCTGATCTTAGCTATCTCTTAGTGGAGGAAAACAATTGTGACATCACTTACGCGACTCTGGGATTTGTAGTCTTTCTAGTTGCGTATTTTTCATAGTCTTATATTTCAACAGTTTTACGACAAACTGTGACTTTTTTGACATGGAAATTATTTTTTAAGATTGACAATCATCATATGTGTAATTCATGGCACAATTCAAACGGGATCGAAAGATACGTTTTCTCTCTCCATTGACTTCAATACATTATTTTTCCGAAATAAGGTCCCATTACCCGGAAGTAGGTGGGCGTGACTTCGCCACTCTATACAGGAACTCTGCTTAGCAACTGAAAAATGTATTGGCCTTTTAAGAAAAACCTTTTAATTTCTCTCACGTTTAGGATATTTTTTAATTAAGGGTACTTTAATGCCTACTTCTTAGTGAGACAAGACGACCCATTTCTAAAATATGAAGCTGAACAGTCTCTCATTGTTTGGGCTGGGAATGGTGCCGACTTTTAGGTGCCAGTGCCGTAAAAATCAGGTTATTTATTTTTCCAGAAGCACCTGGCAGTCACATTTTGGCAATTCGGAGCCTCGATGCAGATGGGAAGTGACCTGACATCCAGAACATCTGGGATTCATTTTAAACATGCAGAAGAAGCTACCAACATTAGCCACCTTTAGCTTAGCGGTGGTGACGTGAAGTCATGTGACAATGCTGTAGTTCCTATATAGCCCAACGTTAGCCACCTTTAGCTTAGCGGTGGTGACGTGAAGTCATGTGACCGTGCTGTAGTTCCTTTATAGCCCAACATTAGCCTCCTTTAGCTTAGCGGTGGTGATGTGAAGTCATGTGACCGTGCTGTAGTTCCTTTATAGCCCAACATTAGCCACCTTTAGCTTAGCGGTGGTGACGTGAAGTCATGTGACCGTGCTGTAGTTCCTTTATTGCCCAACATTAGGCACCTTTAGCTTAGCGGTGGTGACGTGAAGTCATGTGACCGTGCTGTAGTTCCTTTATAGCCCAACATTAGCCACCTTTAGCTTAGCGGTGGTGACGTGAAGTCATGTGACCGTGCTGTAGTTCCTTTATTGCCCAACATTAGCCACCTTTAGCTTAGCGGTGGTGACGTGAAGTCATGTGACCGTGCCGTAGTTCCTTTATAGCCCAACATTAGCCTCCTTTAGCTTAGCGGTGGTGACGTGAAGTCATGTGACCGTGCTGTAGTTCCTTTATAGCCCAACATTAGCCACCTTTAGCTTAGCGGTGGTCATGTGACCGTACTTCCTTTACTGATATGGGACAATAAAAACTATATTTGGAAACCTCAATAGCTGCTTTGAATGTAAAAAATATTATTTTTTTTATATAAATAATACTGATTAAACCCAAAGACTGAGACATGAAGCCGGTGATGCAGATTTCTGTGTTGGTCCCTGAAGGCAGCATCTCCCTGGCTCCCTCCACTAAAAGCCAATGGGATTTTTCCATTGGCTTTTGGATTATAGCAGAAGCATTTCAAGGTTACATTATTTATTTATTTTTAATGCATAAATTGTCGGCCTTTGCCAGGATAAGAATCACAGGCATCCTTTTTAAAAACAAATCTTACATTTTTCACCTGTTTTAGTTTGCACGACTGCATTTCATACCGTGTTCATACCTGAGTGTTTTCATTATCTTACTTCCTGCCTGTACACGCATCAAGCATCTGTTATCTCTACTCATACTGTTACATGTTTATTCTTATTTTAATTGTATTATTATAATATTTATGTTAAATGCCCAAAAAATATTGGAAAATGTATCCAAAATGACCCAAATATCTCACTTATAAGAATAGATTTGGTTAAAAATTCACACAATAAATAGAGAATTGAAAGGAAATCAAAAGCTAAATAAATAAAAAATATCTTTATCATTATAAGCTCTTAAAATCATATTGTTAGTGGCAGTAGAAAAAAACAAAAAATTATGTTTTTATATATTTCTTTGTCTAAGAAGAAATCATAATTTTTTATTATCTGCAAAAATATTTTCTAAATTAATTGATTTATTTACTTTTTCTTCTTATTACCCCTGTGTTTATTCCCATGTGTACTATATGTGTTTCTGTCTTATTCTGTTGCTGCTTTAACACCTGGATGTCCACACTGGGATCAATGAAAGACCATCTTATCATAACTGCATAACTGTTAGTCCCTCACGAGTCCCTTTACTCTGCAGATTAGATCATATTAATTCCTGTTGACAGCACGACACTGAAGTCATGCCGGTGCGTTTTGGAGTCTTTCCCAGAAGCTTTATCTTTTTCCTCCATCACACCCTAAACCCCACTGACATCCTGAATCAGAGAATACTTTTATTGTTATCAATTTTCACAGTCTGCGATAAAAACAACAGGAACTGCTTTAAATATTACAATAACTCCATAACAAGCTTAAAAGTCCCATGACTCACGGCAATTTCTACTGATCATAATTCCATTGTTGAGGTCTACTAGAATAGATGTATATTGTTCAATGTTCCAAACTCACATTGGTTTCTCATACAGCATCTCTGTATAGTAAGTGTATTCACTCTCTGTCCTACACGCCTTGTTGGAGCTCTTGCCCCCCCCCCTCCCTGTGAGCCCAGTGTGCTCTGATTGGTCAGCTCGCCCACTCTGTTCTGATGAGTCCACCACCGTTACAGCAGAACATCAGTGATTATGTGTTACAATGGCGTTTGTTAGCAACCAGGAAATGACACCAGTAATGACAAACAGATGAGAATGCTGTGTGGGGTCTGGGTGCCGTGTTGGCGGGACGTTGCGGGGCTCGCTGCTGTGAGGAGCGGACAGTGTGAGCTGGATTACTGGGGTCGTTTCCTGGTTGCTGCGTGGGGTCTGCGAGACGGCGAGACACAGCGAAACCCAGCCTGAACCCAGCCCGAGCACACACACACCTGCAGCCTGGCTGTGAGTCTGTGTGTGTGCTCAGAACGAGCCCAGGCTGAGCCCCGCCGCGTCTCGCCATCTCAGGCTGAGAAATCCGCGGAGCTGCAGCTGAGAAAAGATTGTGTGTGTGTGTGAGGAAGTCCGCGGATTGGTACAAATGGACGTTACGTCACTATACCCAATACGTCACTGTACTTACGACACTATAAGAAGAAAACAATGGAAAAAGAAAAATGTCCAACGAGGCGTTCTGGGGCAGCATAGACAGGTCTTTTCTGTGTTAGAGTTTTACTCGCTACAGGGTGTACTTTGAGGGTTTGTGACTCTACAGACCGTTTACATGCAGAAGCTTCATAACACAAGGGGACGGGTGAGAACCAGAAAAGCATGACATGGGACCTTTAAGGCGGTGTTTCTTTGCTGTAGTTCCTTTATAGCCCAACATTAGCCACCTTTAGCTTAGCGGTGGTGACGTGAAGTCATGTGACCGTGCTGTAGTTCCTATATAGCCCAACATTAGCCACCTTTAGCTTAGCGGTGGTGACATGAAGTCATGTGACCGTGCTGTAGTTCCTTTATAGCCCAACATTAGCCACCTTTAGCTTAGCGGTGGTGACGTGAAGTCATGTGACCATGCTGTAGTTCCTTTATAGCCCAACATTAGCCACCTTTAGCTTAGCGGTGGTGACGTGAAGTCATGTGACCGTGCTGTAGTTCCTCTATAGCCCAACATTAGCCTCCTTTAGCTTAGCGGTGGTGACGTGAAGTCATGTGACCGTGCTGTAGTTCCTTTATAGCCCAACATTAGCCACCTTTAGCTTAGCGGTGGTGACGTGAAGTCATGTGACCGTGCTGTAGTTCCTTTATAGCCCAACATTAGCCAACTTTAGCTTAGCGGTGGTGACGTGAAGTCATGTGACCGTGCTGTAGTTCCTTTATAGCCTAACATTAGCCTCCTTTAGCTTAGCGGTGGTGACGTGAAGTCAAGTGACCGTGCTGTAGTTCCTTTATAGCCCAACATTAGCCACCTTTACCTTAGCGGTGGTGACGTGAAGTCATGTGACCGTGCTGTAGTTCCTTTATAGCCCAACATTAGCCTCCTTTAGCTTAGCGGTGGTAACGTGAAGTCATGTGACCGTGCTGTAGTTCCTTTATAGCCCAACATTAGCCACCTTTAGCTTAGCGGTGGTAACGTGAAGTCATGTGACCGTGCTGTAGCTCCTTTATAGCCCAACATTAGCCACCTTTAGCTTAGCGGTGGTGACGTGAAGTCATGTGACCGTGCTGTAGTTCCTTTATAGCCCAACATTAGCCGCCTTTAGCTTAGCGGTGGTGACGTGAAGTCATGTGACCGTGCTGTAGTTCCTTTATAGCCCAACATTAGCCACCTTTAGCTTAGCGGTGGTAACGTGAAGTCATGTGACCGTGCTGTAGCTCCTTTATAGCCCAACATTAGCCACCTTTAGCTTAGCGGTGGTGACGTGAAGTCATGTGACCGTCCTGTAGTTCCTTTATAGCCCAACATTAGCCGCCTTTAGCTTAGTGGTGGTGACGTGAAGTCATGTGACCGTGCTGTAGCTCCTTTGTAGCCCAACATTAGCCACCTTTAGCTTAGCGGTGGTGACGTGAAGTCATGTGACCGTGCTGTAGTTCCTTTATAGCCCAACATTAGCCGCCTTTAGCTTAGCGGTGGTGACGTGAAGTCATGTGACCGTGCTGTAGTTCCTTTATAGCCCAACATTAGCCGCCTTTAGCTTAGCGGTGGTGACGTGAAGTCATGTGACCGTGCTGTAGTTTCTTTATAGCCCAACATTAGCCGCCTTTAGCTTAGCGGTGGTGACGTGATGTAAAGTGGTGTTAATATGTGGTGATTTTTTATCCAAAATCATATGGAGGAATCCCATTGGACCAGGGAGATGCTGCCTTCAGGGACCAACACAGAAATACATACGTCCACTTTTCTGGCACACCAACTGGCAAATTAGTGGGTATACTGCATGAAACAGTATATGCTTTGTAAGGGCAGCTGCAGTACATACTGAAAGTAAAAGTAAGTGTGTGTGTGTGTGTGTGTGTGTGTGTACCTCTGAGGGAATGTCCCAGGTGTGTGTGTGTGTGTGTGTGTGTGTGTGTGTGTGTGTACCTCTGAGGGAATGTCCCAGGTGTGTGTGTGTGTGTGTGTGTGTGTGTGTGTGTGTACCTCTGAGGGAATGTCCCAGGTGTGTGTGTGGTTGTGTGTGTGTGTGTGTGTGTGTGTGTGTGTGTGTGTGTTTACCTCCGAGGGAATGTCCCAGGTGTGTGTGTGTGTGTGTGTGTGTGTGTGTGTGTGTGTGTTTACCTCTGAGGGAATGTCCCAGGTGTGTGTGTGTGTGTGTGTGTGTGTGTGTGTGTGTTTACCTCTGAGGGAATGTCCCAGGTCAGTTTCTGAGGGAGGGGAAGTGACCGGTCCACGTCTCCTTTACAGTGTCCGTCCTCAGTGTATCCCAGCTGGAAGGCATCGGTGGCCAGAGTGTACTGCAACACACACACACACACACACACACACACACACACACACATTATCACACACAATTAACATTAAGCTGTTTTTGGCTCTTTTTTTGCTGTAACAAATGTAAATGTCCCCTCTGTGGGACGAATAAAGGTATTCTGATTCTGATAATACAGGCTAGAAACCAGGCAGAAATGGGCATTTATGACACACACACACACACACACAACTCACTTTAATTTGCTTCCTATTGTTTGTACAGCGAGGTCAAACAAAATCATGCATTTCTGCACTTCAGAGCACATTTTCTGTTGTTCAGAAGGAAGCTACTTAATTCATTTCGTATTTTAAAGTTACTAACTATACATCATTTTAATTGCATCTTTGATTTTATCTTTGATTGTATTAATCTCTAATCTGTGTCGTCCTGTTTTTCATTCTCACCCTGTTGCTGTTTATTTAATTTCCCCACAGGGATTAACAAAGGTCCATCTTATCTTATCTTACACAACCTTACATTAGTTTGTGCATAAGCTATCTATGATGGGAAGTGATTCAATATGTATAGAGGTTTCCTGGCTTCAAAATGTTCTCAGACAGAAGGTTGTCGCCCTGACCAGTCTCATGAAATTATCCTATGGATTTTATGGTTTGTAATTAACATGCTGCACTTCCCCTTCTGTCTGCCCCCCTTGGACTGTAATGTGGGTTGCCTTCCTTCCTGTGACTCATCTCTCTAATGGCGCATTTCCACTGCCAAACCCGGCCCGTTTTTGGTTGCGTTTTCACTAGGGGTAGTTCCGGCTAACGGGGACTTTTACAGTTTTTCTGGCCCTCCAAAATCCAGGTTTTTTCTGGGCCAACAACCGGGCTGAGTCGGGCTGAGTTTGCTAAACTAGAGAGAGAATCGCTGGCAAGGGGGCTACAACTACAACTGTGATGAATGAACATATTTGACCGTGATTTAATTGTAATACACGTTTCAAAATGATGCCGAAGTAACAACATACTGATACAGGTTAGTAAAAACCATGAATTAATGCTTTGTCAAGTCTGCAGACAGACGGCAGGCGAAAAACCTTTTAAAATGCGTGTTTTCTGAATGGAGATCGGCTAAGCTAACGCAGTATATGCTCCGACCGTCCACACTCACAACAACGGTGTCAAAAGCTCCCTCACACACCAAGCCGATAGATGTCGGGCCGTCGGTGAGCGTCCTATCGCCCTACTCAGATTGGTGTGTCCCGCACCGTCTTGTCTTTTCGGCCGTGCTGACACCTTCCGCCACCGATTCGACTTGTTGAATCGGGAGGCCGTCTTCCAAAGAAATCACTCTGATTGGCTGTTCAGCTTAGCGAATCAGAGCATGAGAAGCGAAAGGGAAGTGAGGGACCCAAACAAACTATTAAGAAGGCAAATCTGAGACTTCATTTAACTCCAGCTCTCGACACAGGTTCGGGAAAGCCCCGTGAGCTTCTGGCTGTAGAGTGAACATGGAACGCACGCTATTTGTTGTTTGTTTATATCACGCAGTCTGTTCTTCTTCTCTCGGTGTACCACGCAGTCTGTCTTCCGGTTGCCTCTTTTGAATGACGCATACACACTACCGCCGCCTGCTGGTAAGGAGAGTTATTGCCACTCACGCATGCGCAGTTCGTACATGCTACTTGGACGTCGGCTGAAGTCTTTGCGGTGTGTTCCAGTGCGACACATGGCCAAGACGCAGGAGACGTGAGGACGTGTTCTTTGGTGTCAGTTTGGTGTCAGTTTGGTGTCCGTTTGGTGTCAGTCTGGTGTCAGTCTGGTGTCAGTCTGGTGTCAGTCTGGTGTCAGTGTGGTGTCAGTTTGGTGTCAGTTTGGTGTCAGTGTGGTGTCAGTTTGGTGTCAGTGTGGTGTCAGTCTGGTGTCAGTTTGGTGTGTCAGTCTGGTGTCAGTTTGGTGTCAGTTTGGTGTGTCAGTCTGGTGTCAGTCTGGTGTCAGTGTGGTGTCAGTGTGGTGTCAGTTTGGTGTCAGTGTGGTGTCAGTGTGGTGTCAGTCTGGTGTCAGTGTGGTGTCAGTGTGGTGTCAGTCTGGTGTCAGTCTGGTGTCAGTTTGGTGTCAGTGTGGTGTCAGTGTGGTGTCAGTCTGGTGTCAGTCTGGTGTCAGTCTGGTGTCAGTCTGGTGTCAGTCTGGTGTCAGTCTGGTGTCAGTTTGGTGTCAGTTTGGTGTGTAAGAGGCTAAACTCAAGGGCGCAACTTCATTTGATGTGCTTGCAAAGAATATAATACGTTTATTATACGGTTACATGCCGCTTTACTAAAGCACGTAGCCCATAAACTACATGTCCCACAATGCATCTCATTTTGTGACATGAAGAGTCTTGCAATTATTTGCCCTAGACTTCTGCTTTCAGACTAAGTTAATTATGAAGTTATTACCCTATCAGATAATAATCCAATGCAGAGGCAATCATGTGATATAATACATTATTTTATATATGTATATTTATATAGTCTAAAAGTTACAACCGGCCCTTTGAGTGCAACCTTAATGCTGATGTGGCCCGCCATGAAATTGAGTTTGACCCCCCTGCTGTAGATGATCTATATGTGATGAGTGCATAAGGGCTAATGTGCAGCGAGGCGGTCATTAAGGGCAAACGAACACCCGCCAGGCGGACCAGGAGCCCGACGCAGATCACGGCCACATTCACAACAGAGTAACGATATGACTCCCAATATTAATTGAAATGTTTTTATTGATTTAAAAAACTGAATACAGTTCAATCGATCGGACTTCTTTCTGCAGATGTGAGCGTCCTTAACAACGGTCAATAGGTGCTGGACAGCGGTCTGTCTGTTCTGGATTAACAACGTGTCACGTGTTCTGAATCGGCCAATCAGAATCGAGTATTCAACTAAGCCATGTAATAAGTAGAGTGTAAAGTATGTTCGAATGCACTCTGAGAACCACATGGTGCTCTGGTGTCTTCTCACACTCAGCGACTAACATCTGGGCGACGAAACGCAGCTTAGAGTGATTTGGGTTTCTCTAGTGAACAAAGCACTAAATAAATAAATATATTTAACCAAACTGAGGATGAAAGAGGACTTTTATTTGGACAATTGAGCAGTCTTTGATGATTTTGTATTGAGAACAATTACATGGCCTGCCTGCCTGCTAGCTATCAGCCCCTCTGACTACTTTTAAATCCAGGCTGAAGACTTTTAATTGAACTATTCATATCTTACACGGCACTGTAACTTTTCTCCGGGAGGCTTAAAGACATTTCTATAAGTTTAACGTCCAGATTCTGGGAGTCTCAAAGAAATATGTTTAAATATCCTCATCCAAAAAAGAAAGGGTGTTTTTGGGAAAGGCAAAAAGGTCTCTGGGAGGATTTAAGAGAGAGAGGTTCATTCATGTATTTTAAACAGTGTTTCAGCGGCACTAGTTCCCAATGTCTTTGGCGTTTGTAAAGCACTTTGAGTTGGCTTGTGGTGATGGCTTCTATACATAAATAAACTCGCCTCTAAACACAGCCATGTGTTTGGAAAGGCAAGAATCAGCTTTACATTTGGTTTGAATGATCATTGTTTACGCGACAAACAGGCAGAACTACTCCATCCTGACTGTGTAGTTCACTTTCACAAACATGACACACACACTAGGGCTGTGCAATTAATCGTATTTTAATCTCGATTACGATTTTGGCTTGCAACGATTACGAAAACAATGTAATCGAAATAAAACGATTATTATTTTTATAAAAAAATTTTTTTTTTAAAAATTAATTTTTTTTTTTATTGGTTTTTCAGTTTAATTATACTTAAAGTTCAGGGTACTCAACTGTTAAAAACATACTGTTTTTTCAATATATGGATGTTTTCAAAGTAAATGGATAATCGTTTTTAATAATCGTGATATCAATTATTGACCAAAATAATCGTGATTATGATTTTTGCCATAATCGCACAGCCCACACACACACACACACACACACACACACACACACACACACACACACACACACACACACACACACACACACACACACCACACACACACACACACACACCACACACACACAACACACACACACGACACACACACACACACACACACACACACACACACACACACACACACACACACACACACACACACACACACACACACACACACACACATCACACACACACACACACACACACACACACACACACACACACACACACACACACACACACACACACACACACACACACACACACACACACCACACACACACACACACACACACACACCTCCCACAGGTGAGCCACAGTAGGTGCGTCGGCCCAGGAGTGTTCTGCGTTGAGGCCACTCTTCCCGTTCTTGTAGATCACGATGGAGAAAGACTTATCGAACCACCTGAGCGGAGGAAGATGGAGAAAATATTTCATGCATTTACAAATACAAAAACCCTCAGAAATGTAAGAGGTTAATGATTTAAACATGCAGATATCATCCAACAATTACATCACTCTGTGGTCTCAACCACAGACCAAACGTTTCCTCCTCCCTCCGTTCGTCAGTAAATGGCGGTTTAAAGGTAAGACTTTAATCTCTGAAGTCTTAGAAAATAACACTTAACGGTTCATTCAGACATTTTCACGTGCTTTAACGTTACCAAATAATGTGTTGAATGCCATTTAAATATTGCACAATTACCGTTTACTTCGGATTTCAAAGCAGCTAAAAAGTTAACGTGTTGTGCTTTTTCTGGGTTCAGTGAGAGATATTGATCCCTGTTTGCGACCCCTTCTAGACGCCAATTTGTTTTATTTCTCGTGTGTCATTCCTCACCGATCGCAGCACTTTCCGTAAGAATACTTAAATCAGAATTCCAACTTATTTTCAAATAAATCTGTCTTTTTTAGTTAAATTTGACTTTTTCCAAAAAATTCTGACTTTTTCTTACATTTGATTTATTTTCCCAGAATTCAAGATTTTCTCTCAAAATTACGACTTTTTCTCAGAAATGTTTGGGAAAAAGCACTTTAGGTCGATATTTTCACATATTTTTAACAGTGGACCTATCATGCTATATTATAATAATATAGTGTAGGACCATACCTATATAAGGCATATTTATACTTTTTTCTTTTCAAAATACCAAACAGATCATGCATTTTAGCCATGCCTCATTTTGCTCAATTTGACATTTTTTAGCTCTGTTTTAGCAAGGGCTGATTCAGTGAGAACAGCACCACCTACAGGCCTGGCATATGTACTACAGCGTCTCCAGCGCTTTCTAACGGCAATGGCCGTGGCTGTCTCCTCCTGATTGGTGGAGTTGGCCCAATAGCCGTAGCGCCACCGTCCTGACGTCAGGACAGTGTTCAAATCTGGATCAGTTTTTATCAGATCCGTTGCAGCCCCTTTTTTAGAGATTTGGGTATGGAGGAAAATAGAGAGGGTTGTGTTTTCTGACACTTGGTGAGTTCCCTGGAACACCGGGGACACATATTCATGTAGAAAAGACGTACACAAGTGCATTTTGCATGATAGGTCCCCTTTAACAAATAATGTATTTAATGCGATTTAAATATTTCACAATTCCCGGTTAACTCGGATTTCAAAGCAGCTAAAAAGTTACGTGTTCTGCTTTTTCTGGGTTTGTGACGAAGGTAACTTTGTCACTGTGGACTGACGGCTTCGGGCCTTGTAATATTGCACATGTGGTTTAGTTTGAAAGTGTTCCCCCTCCCGTTTTGTCTGTGGCTGGTGATTGTGTTCACCTGGTGCCCTGTGTTGTCTCCTCCCCCACCTGTGTCTTATTGGCCTGATTAGTGTGTGTGTATTTAGGCTGTTTTCCCTGTCAGTGGACAGGTAGTGTGTGTGAGATCCTTGTGGCTGCTGACTGTGTTCAGGTGGACAGCAATATTGAGGCTGGATGAATAAATGCCCACACCGGGTTGTATTTGAATTCTCTGCCTCTGCCTCCTTGCTTGGTCGGGCTGCTCAACGGTCAGCTTCACAGGGTTCAATGAGAGATATTGATCCCTGTTTGCGACCCCTTCTCTAGACGCCAATTTGTTTTATTTCCCACGTGTCGTTCCTCACCGATCGTAGCACTTTCCGTAAGAACACTTAAATCAGAATTCCAACTTATTTTCAAAATATTTTTTTGTTAAATTTGACTTTTTTTGTTAAATCTGACTTTTTCTTACATTTTATTTATTTTCCCAGAATTCAAGATTTTTTTCTCAGAATTCCGACTTTTTCTCAGAAATCTTAGGGAAAAAGCACTTTAAGTCGATATTTTCACATATTTTTAACTTTAACAAATAATGTGTTTAATGCGATTTAAATATTTCACAATTCCCGGTTAATTCGGATTTCAAAAAGTTTACTACTATTTAGCTTTTTCTGGGTTCAATGAGAGATATTGATCCCTGGTTTGCGATCCATTCTCTAGACGCCAATTTGTTTCATTTCCTCACCGATCGTAGCACTTCCCGTGCAGAATAGATTTGGCGTATCGGTCCAGATTTCCCACGGGATCGTCTCCCTTCATGCCTTGTTCTTCATCGTCCAGCGTCACGAAGAAGGCCGACCTCTCGATGATATCCAGAGATCGCTTATTGATCCCAGAGCTGAAATACTGCTTTCTGATCTTAGCCCAAGGAACCCTGAGAGAAACACAAAGGAACACTATTAGATATCAAACACATTATCAGACACACAGATGTGAATTTGTTACCAACTCAAACAAGATCTGTCAAAAAGTTCAAACTTAACTCAAGTGTGTGAGTGTGTTTTCTGCTTCATGCTTTGTGTATCTCCCCTGTCCATCAGCATGAACACACTCCAAGTTAAACAGCACAACTGTTGGGGAATAATTTACTTAGGTATTCAACCTTTGACACAGTTCATCATTTTCTCCTCTCACTGTCTCCTTTCCCACGGCATAGGTCTACGGCCTGGGGCTCTCTTAAGGACAAGCTGACATGAGGTAGTTTACTGTTCAGGGACGTAGGTTCCCTGGCGCACATTCTTTTCTATGGACGACAGCTCTAGTTAGATTCAGGGTCCATATTGCTTTAGTCTCACTGATGAAGAATGCTGATTATTACACTCTGAACTAGTTCAAACCTGGAGCTACAGAAAGAGTTCTTCAGAATTGATTTGGCATCTCAACCTGTGTCAACTCGTGACACACCACATGTCTTGTGAATTCTCCGGCCGTAACTTCAAATAAACCGTCAGTGTTTGCCATCCAGCTCTCCTTGTGTCTATCTGAGTCCTGTTTCCAATTGCTTCAGAAGTTTCCCCCACAACACCCACCCACACAAACACACCCTCATTTCCTCCTCCCGGTGGCTCTTTGTTACAGAAGCATATCTGTCATTATTTCCTGATACGAGTTTCCTTTTTATCCCTGACCTTCTTCATTTTGTCTCCATTTCTAACTCTGTGAAAAACAACTTGCAAAATTCCAAAAAGTCAAAATTCCAAGGAAAAAAAAGGTTACAGTATTTGAGTACTGAGAACGTTTTCAGAAATTATTTTCACTGAATTCCGACTTTTTCTCAAAACTTTTTTTCTAAAAATTCTGACTTTTCCTCAGAATTCTTAGGGACATTTATTTTTAGATCTGACCAAAAGTCATATATCCAATCTGACATTTAAAGTCAAAATCCTGACTGTAATCTCAGAAAAATCCACTATTGTTTAGATCTGAATTTGGGATCCCGTGTGGGTCAAGACGTCAAAAAGCTTCCAACGTCTTCCGTTAAAAGATAAGTTATACTTCAGTGAACAATGCACAGCGTCCTCCAAACACCCCTTGAGATGAAGTGACACATTCGACAGTATTTGAACATCCGAGAGCTTTCCAGAGCTTATCGGAGTTTCCTGGCTTTTAACCTTTGAGCCCATTTGTTCTTTAGATTGCGCAATATCCTGAACCCAGGGCTCAGATAGGGAAGTGTGGTTCAGAACATGACCAGGGTGTCAGGCTGTGTGTGTGTGGTCATTATACTGAAGAGGAAGTGTGTACTCTGCTGCCCCCCAGTGGTTACAGTCTATAATCCTACAACATGCTGAGGAGTGGGGAGAAGATTTATTCTGTTGTGTTGAAAAAAAATGTAAACGTATTATTTTTTTCACATATTCTGATTTTTTTTTCTCAAATTCTGACTTATTTCTTATATATTTGACTTTTTCTCAGATTTCTGACTTTTTTCACAAATGTCTATCTTTTCTCAAATTTAAATGTTTTCTCAAATTTGACTTTTAGCAGCAGTGTGTCCTCTTGCTGCCCCCTAGTGGTCCCAGTCTATAATCCTTCATGCTGCTGAAGATTGGGGATGGTGGCATGTCTCTGTACAGATTGATACTGTTGTATTGAAATGTGACTTTTGTTATACAATACTTTTTTTTAACAAATTATGACTTTCTCTTTTACAAGTTCTGACTTTTTTCTCAAATGTCACTTTGTTCACTAAATTATTAAATGTATTTCACATTTCTGCATTTCTTTCACAAATTTCACTCTTTTCTCAAATTTCCCTGTTTGCTCAGATTTCTGACTTTTTTCACAAATTCTGACTTTTTTCTCAAATGTCACTTTTACTCAGAGACTCATTCCTGCACCTCTCCATGTTTCCCACCTGTCTCCCGCAAATCTCAATTTTTCTCAGATTTCTGAATATTTTCACAAATTCCCACCTGTCTCCTGCAGAGTTTAGAGACTCATTCCCACCTGTCTCCAGCAGTTTAGAGACTCATTCCCACCTGTCTCCAGCAGAGTTTAGAGACTCATTCCCACCTGTCTCCTGCAGAGTTTAGAGACTCATTCCCACCTGTCTCCAGCAGTTTAGAGACTCATTCCCACCTGTCTCCAGCAGTTTAGAGACTCATTCCCACCTGTCTCCTGCAGAGTTTAGAGACTCATTCCCACCTGTCTCCAGCAGTTTAGAGACTCATTCCCACCTGTCTCCAGCAGAGTTTAGAGACTCATTCCCACCTGTCTCCAGCAGAGTTTAGAGACTCATTCCCACCTGTCTCCTGCAGAGTTTAGAGACTCATTCCCACCTGTCTCCAGCAGTTTAGAGACTCATTCCCACCTGTCTCCTGCAGTTTAGAGACTCATTCCCACCTGTCTCCAGCAGTTTAGAGACTCATTCCCACCTGTCTCCAGCAGTTTAGAGACTCATTCCCACCTGTCTCCAGCAGAGTTTAGACTCATTCCCACCTGTCTCCTGCAGAGTTTAGAGACTCATTCCCACCTGTCTCCAGCAGAGTTTAGAGACTCATTCCCACCTGTCTCCTGCAGAGTTTAGAGACTCATTCCCACCTGTCTCCTGCAGAGTTTAGAGACACATTCCCACCTGTCTCCTGCAGAGTTTAGAGACTCATTCCCACCTGTCTCCAGCAGTTTAGAGACTCATTCCCACCTGTCTCCAGCAGAGTTTAGAGACTCATTCCCACCTGTCTCCTGCAGAGTTTAGAGACTCATTCCCACCTGTCTCCAGCAGAGTTTAGAGACTCATTCCCACCTGTCTCCTGCAGAGTTTAGAGACTCATTCCCACCTGTCTCCTGCAGAGTTTAGAGACTCATTCCCACCTGTCTCCTGCAGAGTTTAGAGACTCATTCCCACCTGTCTCCTGCAGAGTTTAGAGACTCATTCCCACCTGTCTCCTGCAGAGTTTAGAGACTCATTCCCACCTGTCTCCAGCAGAGTTTAGAGACTCATTCCCACCTGTCTCCAGCAGAGTTTAGAGACTCATTCCCACCTGTCTCCTGCAGAGTTTAGAGACTCATTCCCACCTGTCTCCTGCAGAGTTTAGAGACTCATTCCCACCTGTCTCCTGCAGTCAGCGCTCCCAGCTTCTCCTCTCCAGGCAGAGGGACAGATTGATCCTCCAGGATTCTCTGGATCTGAAGCTCTATTTCTCGGGGGGAAAGCAGACGACCCGCTCGATAAACCCAGAGGCGGAAGTAGCGCCCCCGGTGGTAGACGGCGATAAACTCACTGTCCTGCCAGTGCTGCAGAACATCTGAGGAGAGAGGAGGCCAGGTTATATATCTGTTTTTATTACATGACTTAGTTGAATACTCGATTCTGATTGGTCGATTCAGAACACGTGACACGTTGTTAATCCAGAACAGACAGACCGCTGTCCAGCACTTATTGACCGTTGTTAAGGACGCTCACATCTGCAGAAAGAAGTCCGGTCGATTGAACTGTATTCAGTTTGGCCGAAAAGCAAACTGCATACAGATTGCTTTTCAAACTGGGACAAGAAAACAGCGGAGAAGTAACGGGGCAGAAACCCTCCTTTTTACGCAACGGTCCAGACATAGACATCAAACGGCAAAACATATTGAGTTGCCAGTTCCTTTGGCATTAGGGCAGGGGTATCTAGATACTTCCCAAGGTTTGACATCATGAAGTGTGCTACTTTTAAAGCAAGCAACGATGTTTTCAAATCTGTAATCAAACGCTATCGAAGCAGTTCCTGCCGTTGCTACGTAGTTCAAACGGTAACAACGGACTATTTTTCTTAGCGGATGCATGTCATTTAAAATCAATAATAGCCTACTATTTTTTAAATCAATAATACTATTTTTTAAATCAATAAAAGCATTTAAATTAATATTGGGATATCGTTACTTTGTTGAGAATGTGGCCGTGTAATAAGCGGGAAAATGTGCAGCGACTTGGTCGTTATGGGGAAAACCCTTCATGCAGATCAAGATCCCTCCGCTTCGCCTTGGGCTCCTGATCAGCCTGTCGAGTGTTCCCATAATGACCGCCTCGCTGCACATTATCCCTTACGTATTCTATCGTACCTATACTAAACCAATATTCAGACTGACTGATACATGCTTTGGTGTTTAGGGTTGGATTAGTTTTAGTAGATTAGTGTTATAGACTACTTGCCAACAGTGGGTTCCCAGACATTTTGAGTACCTCAAGTTTAAATGTTTCTCAAAATGTTACTTTTTTCTCAAATTTAGATTTTTTCACAAATTCTGACTTTTTTCAAATGTCACTTTTGTCAACATTTTAAACCAATATTCAGACTTATTGATAAATGCTTTAGTGTTTAGGCTTAGATTAGCATTTAGAAACTGAAGGGTGCTAACTTATGTTGGGTAATTAGCACGATTAGCACAATTAGCATAATCACTCCTATGGACCATATAGGCAGATTTTGGAAAGGTTTTTCGGGGTTATGGGGGAAGCTGAATCCATTTCTAAACTTTGAGGATCCAAGATTAAACTTTAATCAATGGAGTGGCGAGACTCTCAGTCCACCTATTTTTTGATTTTCAGGTTTAAAGATGGACTGGATTGGGCAGATAGCTCACTTATTTGAAATGGTTGTAATTATGTCAGTCCATAAAGGTGATTATGCAAATTTGCTTGTGAATGTTTCCGTATAATGCATTTAAAATACGGGACTCATTGTGGCAATGAAATGTGTGTGTGTGTGAGCATGTGTGTGTGTGTGTGTGTGTGTGTGTGTGTGTGTGTGAGCGTGTGTGTGTGTGTGTGTGAGCGTGTGTGTGTGTGTGTGTGTGTGTGTGTGTGTGTGAGCGTGTGTGTGAGTGTGAGTGTGAGGCGCCGTTTACACGAGGACAAAACTGCTTGTATCTGCATAGTTTCGCGTGCGTATAGCCCTATTATTTACACGAGGCCGATAGAAACTGACCCCACAAACGATAACGGGTCCCAAGGTGGATAGATTTGCAAACGAAACGCTCTGGGGGGTCAACCGAGTCCGTGTAATCACCTCTATACGAATATTTCCTGAAAAAATAACCTCTCCTGCTCACTGCTGTAGCAACTATCAAAAATAGCTGTGTTAATTAAACGCACAAGGGGTTCTTGAATGAAATAATATTATAAAAGGCAAACCAGAATTGTTAACGCCCAATATACTCCTTAAACAAAATAAACAGAGTCAGATTTCATCAATTGATCCATTATATTGACAAAGGTGCATCTCACCCGGTGTTTGTAGAGAATATCTCTCTTTCTGAGCCGTCCTCTCCATAGAGACGTGCTTCTTGGTCGGTCGATGCAATATCCACAGATTCGGTTTCTTTCAGTTAACTTCCCCGTTGCATTTATCCATATATTTACATGCTGAGGAAATGACTATATCCCGCTGAATACCAGCAATCGCCACACACACTTCCTCCTGTCAGTAGCTACTGCTAGTGCTACTGCTACTGACCATGCTACAGATATTAGTGCAAAATCTACAGCTCCTCTACCACAACCATCAGCAACAAGTGGACATGGAGAATTACATGAACTACATGTTGCTAAATACACCGCGGGGCTTAAACAGAAGGGTAGCCATGGCAACATTGTGGCGGGGCTGCTCGGACTGCTCTTCTGCTCTTCTTCGCGGCTTTTGGTGTATTTTGGCGGAAGTTACAGCGCTACTTACAGTCCCGGCATATGTACTACAGCGTTTCCAGCGGTCTCGTTTGAACAGACACGTTAAATGAAACGAATGCATGTGAACGGAAGACTTTTTTGAATACGCATACTGTGCATAAACGCAAACGGTCCCGTGTGAGCGGGGCCTGAGTGTGAGTGTGAGTGTGAGTGTGAGTGTGAGTGTGAGTGTGAGTGTGTGTGTGAGTGTGTGTGTGTGAGCATGTGTGTGTGTGTGTGAGAGCATGTGTGTGAGCGTGCGTGCGTGTGTGTGTGTTACCCGTCTCCTCTCCAGGTGTTCTTGTTGTGTTGAACATCCTCTCACACTGGGCGGCACACAGAGGGATGACGGTGCCTGGAACTCGACTCTGAAACACAAAGAGAAACACTTCTATTATTAATATCATTTCATATTTATTTTCTTTATTAAACCAGTCATTTTTCAAGAAGAAGCATAAAGTCAGAAAAAATATTGACTTTTTCGTCAAATTTGACAGAATTCAATTTTTTTCTCAAATTTGACTATTTTCTTTCTAATAAAAAAAAAAAATTGGAATTTTTTCTCAGAATTCCAACTTATTTCTAAAATTTCACTTTTTCCCCAAATTAGACTTTTTTTTAAATATGACTTTTCATGGCGTCACCGTTTCCTTCCAGACACTTTGCAAACATGCTTCTCCACCCACAAAACCCCCAGAATGCAGCATTGCTCACCGGTTTGAGTTCCTCGCGGTTCACTTTGCGTCGGTACAGCAGCAGGGCGGTGATGGTGTTTCCGGCCCGAGCCGCCTGCACCGAAGTGGGGGAAACGTAGAGGAAGTCCTGCGGAGAGAAGGACGTTAGAACACTGAGGAGACTCTGGAGGGTCTTAGCATAGAGACACAGGACGTTAGAACACTGAGGAGACTCTGGAGGGTCTTAACATAGAGACACAGGACGTTAGAACACTGAGGAGACTCTGGAGGGTCTTAACATAGAGACACAGGACGTTAGAACACTGAGGAGACTCTGGAGGGTCTTAACATAGAGACACAGGACGTTAGAACACTGAGGAGACTCTGGAGGGTCTTAACATAGAGACACAGGACGTTAGAACACTGAGGAGACTCTGGAGGGTCTTAGCATAGCGACACAGGACGTTAGAACACTGAGGAGACTCTGGAGGGTCTTAGCATAGAGACACAGGACGTTAGAACACTGAGGAGACTCTGGAGGGTCTTAACATAGAGACACAGGACGTTAGAACACTGAGGAGACTCTGGAGGGTCTTAACATAGAGACACAGGACGTTAGAACACTGAGGAGACTCTGGAGGGTCTTAACATAGAGACACAGGACGTTAGAACACTGAGGAGACTCTGGAGGGTCTTAGCATAGAGACACAGGACGTTAGAACACTGAGGAGACTCTGGAGGGTCTTAACATAGAGACACAGGACGTTAGAACACTGAGGAGACTCTGGAGGGTCTTAACATAGAGACACAGGACGTTAGAACACTGAGGAGACTCTGGAGGGTCTTAGCATAGAGACACAGGACGTTAGAACACTGAGGAGACTCTGGAGGGTCTTAACATAGAGACACAGGACGTTAGAACACTGAGGAGACTCTGGAGGGTCTTAACATAGAGACACAGGACGTTAGAACACTGAGGAGACTCTGGAGGGTCTTAACATAGAGACACAGGACGTTAGAACACTGAGGAGACTCTGGAGGGTCTTAGCATAGAGACACAGGACGTTAGAACACTGAGGAGACTCTGGAGGGTCTTAACATAGAGACACAGGACGTTAGAACACTGAGGAGACTCTGGAGGGTCTTAACATAGAGACACAGGACGTTAGAACACTGAGGAGACTCTGGAGGGTCTTAGCATAGAGACACAGGACGTTAGAACACTGAGGAGACTCTGGAGGGTCTTAACATAGAGACACAGGACGTTAGAACACTGAGGAGACTCTGGAGGGTCTTAGCATAGAGACACAGGACGTTAGAACACTGAGGAGACTCTGGAGGGTCTTAACATAGAGACACAGGACGTTAGAACACTGAGGAGACTCTGGAGGGTCTTAACATAGAGACACAGGACGTTAGAACACTAAGGAGACTCTGGAGGGTCTTAACATAGAGACACAGGACGTTAGAACACTGAGGAGACTCTGGAGGGTCTTAGCATAGAGACACAGGACGTTAGAACACTAAGGAGACTCTGGAGGGTCTTAACATAGAGACACAGGACGTTAGAACACTAAGGAGACTCTGGAGGGTCTTAACATAGAGACACAGGACGTTAGAACACTAAGGAGACTCTGGAGGGTCTTAACATAGAGACACAGGACGTTAGAACACTGAGGAGACTCTGGAGGGTCTTAACATAGAGACACAGGACGTTAGAACACTAAGGAGACTCTGGAGGGTCTTAACATAGAGACACAGGACGTTAGAACACTGAGGAGACTCTGGAGGGTCTTAACATAGAGACACAGGACGTTAGAACACTGAGGAGACTCTGGAGGGTCTTAACATAGAGACACAGGACGTTAGAACACTAAGGAGACTATTATTTGACTTTTTTCTCGTAATTCAATTTTTTTTCTTTCATATTTGACTTTTTTTCCTCACATTTGCCTCTTTACTGAAATTTGACTTTTTTCTCAGAATTCTTTAAAAAATCACAGAATTCTAACTTTTTTTCTCGTAATTCTATTTTTTTACTTAAATTTCACTTTTTTTCCTATAATTTGACTTTTTTTCAGAATTCTAACTTTTTTTTCCTCAGAATTCTATTTTTTTCGCAAATTTGTATTTCCTCTGGACATTTTCTTTTCCCCTCAAATTCAGATATTTTTCTCAAAATTCAGAATTTTTTTATGACTTTGTTTCTCAGAATTCTAATTTTTTTTCTCAAATACAACAGAGGACGACAGAGGGACGTTTAAACTGATAAAACTCTGGAGGGGTTTCACAGAGGAACAAATGGAGGAAGAGTAAATCCCTAAATTAAATACAGAGATGAATCCCAGATCAAAGGTCCGTCAGAGGCTCTCGGACACACCGCCCTCAGAGATCAAAGGTCCGTCAGAGGCTCTCGGACACACCGCCCTCAGAGATCAAAGGTCCGTCAGAGGCTCTCGGACACACCGCCCTCAGAGATTGTGATATTGTGTTAAATGTCTGTTTTCTGTCTTAATGATGAAGTATTTTAATATATAAGTGCTGTGTGGAAGTTACCATGCCGTAGTAGTTGCTGTTGACCATGATTGGTCCTCGGCTCCTCAGGTAGATGTACTCCTCCCACCAGTCGCTCACCTGGAACACAGACAGTTACTCATTTATCATAAACAGGACGAAAAACAGCCATTGACTTCCACTAAATATCAGAGATTTCTCGGGAAAAATTACATAGACATTTTTTCAAGCATTGATCGTTTGTATTATTCAAATTTGCTATTTTTATAAAAAATGTGCCTTTTTTTTTAATGTGTTTATTTTTTCTTCTAAAATTCCGACTTTTCTCAACAAATTTGTACTCAAATGTCACGTGTGTGTGTGTGTGTGTGTGTGTGTGTGTGTGTGTCTCTCACGTAGTTGGTGGCCCACAGAGCTTTGAGCTTCAAGTATCTCTGCAGACGGTTCCCCAGGTTGTTTTCAAACTGAGCCGCAAGTTTAGTCATCCGTTCGTAACCTTCGTCCGTCAGCAGGGGGCGAGCAGACAGCAGGTACTGAGGAGAGAACAGGTGGGTACTTAATGAGCAGGTGAGGTCAACACTTAATGAGCAGGTGAGGTCAACACTTAACGAGAGAGACAGAGAGAGAGAGAGAGAGAGAGAGAGAGAGTGAGTGAGTGAGTGAGTGTGTGTGTGTGTGCTCACCCTGTTGAGAGTCTCTTTGATCACAGGAACTGGAAGGTGAGGTAGAGACGTCTGATAGCTGTAGAGCAGAGGCTTCCTGCTGGATAACAGCCTGAGGAGAGTCTGAGAGAAACAAGAACATTGTGACATCACTACGTAACACTAGCGCTCCTATTGGCTAGCGCTCCAACACATTGTACGCGGGGCGGGTCATCTCTAAGCTGCTCTAAACAGAGCCGGCCAGCTGACCAATCAGAGCAGACTGGGCTCTGGTTTCAGACAGAGGGTGAATATTCAGTAGATGTTCACATGTGTATTTTATTTTAAAAAATGTGAATAAGTCGGTTTAAAAACTTCCCTTTTTGCCGATACTTGAATGCAGGACTTTCTCTATGTGTGTGTGTGTGTGTGTGTGTGTGTGTGTGTGACTGACTGTGTGTGTGACTGTGTGTGTGTGTGTGTGTGTGTGTGACTGTGTGTGTGTGTGTGTGTGTGTGTGACTGTGTGACTGTGTGTGTGTGTGTGTGTGTGTGTGTGTGTGTGTGTGTGTGTGTGTGTGTGGTCTCACCACCCAGATCTTGGTGGTGTTGGAGACTCGTCCGTGCTGCTCGAACATCCACTGATGGTATGAGAGCAGCAGCTTCAGACAGAACCTGAGAGCCAGGATGAGGCTGAGCCAGAGCAGCGTGCTGAAGAGCAGAGCCGACAGCATGGTCTGACCCTGAGAGCTGAGGGACACGTGGAGGCTGGAACACACACAGGACATATATTAGAGTTAATACAGACGGGTTATTTTTTCCTAGAAAGAAATCTGAAAAAGAGGGGTGGTCTTATATTCTGGGTCTAGACTTGTTGATGTAATTACAGTCACAACAACAGATGGGGTCAAAGGAGTGTTCCCTAAAGCCAGACTCGGTCTTTAAGTAACAGTTGGTACACACATGCACGTAATGCAGCGTTACAGCCAGCAGAGGGCAGACTGTGAACTACTGAGTTAATCTCAGTCATATCTTAAAACTGCAGAAGAGCAACAGCGACCTCTGCTGGATTAGCACACACACACACACACACACACACACACACACACACACACACACACACACACACACACACACACACACACACACACACACCAATGTTAAGGATATTGTCACGCCCTGACGGACAAAAGAAGGAGACCACACGATTCATTTACAATTAAAGTACATTTATTTAAAGAAACTAAGTAAATTGTGAAGTCAGTTAATCAATAATGTGTGTGTGTGTGAACATGCATCAGTATATAAAGCAAATATGATAATAATAAGACTTACTTATTTAAATGGAGTTCTCTCTTGGTTAAATGACATGTAGTGATACATAATTAGGTTGTCTTAATTGATAATAACAATCATTATTACATGGCTTAGTTGAATACTCGATTCTGATTGGTCAATTCATAACACGTTGTTAATCCAGTAGTACAGACCGCTGTCAAGCACTTATTGACCGTTGTTAAGGACGCTCACATCTGCAGAAAGAAGTCCGGTCGATTGAACTGTATTTGGGAACTGGGACAAGAAAGCAGCGGAGAAGTAACGGGGCAGAAACCCTCCTTTTTACGCATCATTTTAAAGCGCAGCTGGATGAAATGTGATGAGGGTGCGCAAATATGACCACATCACCCCCATCCTTAAAGCACTACACTGGCTACCCGTGGAACTGAGGATCGAATTCAAGGTCTCCGTCCTCACCCACCAGTGTGTCCATGGAACTGCCCCTCCCTACCTCAAGGAACTCCTCACCCCCCATACCTCCTTGCGGACCACCCGCTCCAGCAACTCCTACCTCCTCAGACCCCCCCCAGGACTAAGCTCCGTACCATGGGAGACCGGGCCTTCTGCTCGGCTGCCCCCGGTCTGTGGAACGCTCTCCCCGACCACATGAGAGCACCACAGAGCGTGGAGGCTTTTAAAAAAGGCCTCAAAACCCATCTCTTCAAAAGAGCCTTTGCCTAGACCCCTTTTTACCACCCTTTTATTTTTATTTATTTTTTATTGCTTTTTATTTAATTCTACCGTGTTGTGTCATGTCTATTTATACTGTTCCTGCTCACTGCTTGTAGCACTTCGGGATTTGAATTAGAATATGAAGTGCTTTATAAATGGAACCCATTATTATTATTATTATTATGTTATTGGATACCTGTCACTGTGAATAGGTTGCTAATGTGTACCCCTGTAATTATGTTGTGATGTCCTTTTTGTTTTCTGTTGTTTTCATGTGTAACTAATGTACCGCAGGTCTCCCTTGAGAAAGAGACCGTTGATCTCAATGGGATTCACCTGGTTAAATAAAGGCTACAAACAATCAATAAATGTTTGATTTATTTCTCATTGATTTTTTTACCTTAATTTTGTGAGTTTTCTTGATCAGATAATTATGAGTTTTTCTTCTTCAAATGCTCCTTCTTTGAGATGTTACTTTTAGGATTACTTTCCCAGTGCATCAGCCACGCATTTATTACAGCTTTATTTTCCTATTTGTATTTCTTTTATCAACTCCTCTAATTAGTCTATAGTAAAACCAATCAGCCCCTTCATGGCAGAAATGTCCACATGTTGAAATAAGACAAAATATACTTTGACCCCAAATTGAGTCATGTTTCCATAGCAGCAGCAGCAGCAGCATGTAAAACAGGTATTACATTAAGTCAAGTATGTTCTCACGTTTTTACTTAAAGGGGACCTATCATGCAAAATGCACTTTGTGATGTCTTTTCTACATCAACGTGTGTCCCCGGTGTGTCAGGGAACTCACGCAGCGTCAGGAAATAAAACCCTCTCTCTTTTCCTCCGTACCCACATCTCTAAAAACGGGGGAACAACGGAGCTGATCCAGATTTGCGTCCGATATGACGTCATATCTGAAATGTGCCTAAAAATAGCATGATAGGTGACCTTTAAACTCGCCTTTAAGTGTTGGTGCAGCTGCAGGTTTTTTTTATTGACAATTATTTTTCAAACCATCCAAGGCTCATTGTGAAACATGGTGGTGGTGTTGATGAAGTGCAAAAATACAAATAAAATGTTTTTGCTTTACGAAAGTGTTCATAAATAAGTCCAATAATGAGAAAAGTCTCTGGGCGTTTTTGCATCAAAAAGGTTCTCCTGTGTGTCAGAGTGATGTAACCAGACTGTGAGTAGGGATGGGTATCGTTAAGGTTTTAATGGTACTACTACTGTTATCGATACCGCTTATCGGTCCGGTCTTTTAACGGTACTCTTATCGGTTCTTTGGAGAGAAAAATGAGGTAAACTAACTATATGTTGTATGTCAGGGACTACGGATGGAAATTAGCTCAAAGCTAAAATCCGGCATATTTACACTTGAAGCATTATTTGTCTAAAGTGTTCATTAATGTGCATTGTCCCTATTCAAATAAATGATTAAATGAAAATTAACAAATTGTGAACAAAACTAACATTGCTTTTTATTTAAATGAAATACATAATATTTCACATCAACAGAAACAACAACGTTTTAACAAATGGTATTAAATAATGTGATGACAGAACTGTGAACAGAATGGCTGAAACTTTAACAAACTAAATAACTCAGTTCCCTCTAATCATTAACCCATGTTTGAATCATTGAGTTAGCTCCGTGTGTTGCTGCTAGCATACATAACACCTGACGTGGAAACGTTACTCGTGGATGGGGCTACAGAGCTACTAGAGAGACAGTCCAACCCGGTGCATTTCTCCGTCTGGATGTGGTGCAAGATGTTTAGACAAATTGCTCGTGTTACCGCCCTAACATGCTAAACTCTTATTGCACTTTAGGCAACGAGCGAGACGGGTAAAGTTTAACCACACCTCGGAGCGCGTTCTCTAGCCATATCCTCCGGTGTGTGTGATGATGCATGTAGCAGAGTGTGTGGTGTGTGTGTGTGTGTGTTGCTGCATGTAGCAGTGGTGTGTGTGTGTGTGTGTGTGTGTGTGTGTTGCTGCATGTAGCAGTGTGTGTGTGTGTGTGTGTGTGTGTTGCTGCATGTAGCAGTGTGTGTGTGTGTGTGTGTTGCTGCATGTAGCAGTGTGTGTGTGTGTGTGTGTGTGTGTGTGTTGCTGCATGTAGCAGTGTGTGTGTGTGTGTGTGTGTGTTGCTGCATGTAGCAGTGTGTGTGTGTGTGTGTGTGTGTTGCTGCATGTAGCAGTGTGTGTGTGTGTGTGTGTGTGTTGCTGCATGTAGCAGTGTGTGTGTGTGTTGCTGCATGTAGCAGTGTGTGTGTGTGTGTGTGTTGCTGCATGTAGCAGCCGTGTGTGTAAACTTAACGGTACCACGGTCTTTAATAATTCAGCCCCGGGGCCCGTTTAACACCGGGGCTCGGTACCCATCCCTAGCTGTGAGTCACTGTGAGCAGGTGGAGGTGTGTTTCTGTGAACTCTCACCTACTACCAGTTTATTCACTAACTGTAAACACTAACCACTCCTCTGCCTCTCCCCGACATATTTACTGAGGCAGAAGTGAAGCGTGAGCCAAAAGGTGGATCAAAAGGAACCAGGGTGAAGGTTAAAGCTGCGTGAAGAATCCAAATGTTATAGAAATCAGTATTTAACGGCAGAAATTAAGAAATAACGGATTTATTTTGGACTAAAAGTGACGCTGAGGCTCCAGGAAGTGCAGGGAGAAACCATCAATTCTCAACACTAGAATGTGCAGTTTGTTTACTAACAACTGTTTACAATAATCCAACAGAACAACAACTTCTCTTTACCTGTGCTTTAAAAAAACATATGCTCCCACCTCCACCTGTGCCCAATATATAATAATCAACCAGTGCCAAAACCGCCGTCAAAATAAAAGCACAGAATGAATGAACTCACATTACATTAAGCTCAATATTTGTTAAAGGATTAATATGATACAATATCTCAATGAAGAATAGAAGTGGCGATATGATTCCTGATATCACATGGAGGATGTATTCACATATTTGACCTTTAAAGAATGTGGTGCTTGATGACATTAATGCATTAGTTCATGTTGTGATTTCAGTTGAATATCAATTTAAAGTGCAGCCATACAACCAGGGTTGGAGTTATGTGGGAGCCAATGGGAGCTGAGCTCTCATGAGGGTCTGAGCTCCTATGAAAGCAGTCATCTGTGGGGGTCGCTAATACATTACCAACAACCATTATTAATAATCACAAATAATGCATGTGTTGATGTCACGAGTATTATTTACGTTAACGAGGTAAATGGGCTAAAAGAAAAACATGTTTTCCAAAAGAAGCGCGTGTGTGTGTGTGTGTGTGTGTGTGTGTGTGTGTGTGTGTGTGTGTGTGTGTGTGTGTGTGTGTGTGTGTGTGTGTGTGTGTGTGTGTGTGTGTGTGTGTGTGTGTGTGTGTGTGTGTGTGTGTGTGTGTGGTTACCTGAGTGGCAGGTGCTGCTGTATCTTGGTGATCAGACCCATGCTGGGGTCAGAGCGCATGTACATGGTGGCGAGTATCGCTATGACGACGAACAGCCAGGAGGAGGGGCTGGCCGGGTACACCCCCTTTATCACGCCGTTCTGAAACCACAGAATCAATCTCAATTTATTTATATAGCACATTTAAAACAACCTTCAGTTGACCAAAGTGCTGTACAGGGAATACATATTGAGGAGGAACCACCAACATATTCTGCTGAGCTGATCGCAGTGCTCTAGCTGGAGCGTGGCGGTGCAACCACTCAGACAGGTAATGTGGTGCCAGTCCATGCAATGATTTACAAACAACAAGTAAGTACATGAACTGGATCCTGTAGCTGACAGGAAGCCAATAAAGGTCTGTGTGTGATGTGGTCATAACGTCTCTTCCCAGTAAGAAGGCGTGCAGCCGCATTGTGGACCAGCTGCAGGCGACGGATCAAACACTTATCAACACCGATATACAGGGAGTTACAGTAGTCTAAACGAGACGTTATAAATAGCTGTTCAAATTCCTTACTAGGAAGAGAGACAGAAGAAGAAAACGCATCAGAAAAATACGCTTCCCCATCCTGTACCAGAGTTTATAATGTAGTACTTCCTCCACCTCTGCAAAGTGTGCATAGTGACTCCAGATGTTTTATCAATGGTGTCATTTTTGAAAATACAGAGTTAAAGGGGACCTATCATGCTATATTGGAATCATCTATTGTAGGGCCAGACCTATACACAACACGTCTGTGAAGTGTTTTGATTAATACACCAAACAGACCCCCCGTTGTAGCCATGCCTCATTCTGCTCAAACCCCTCTGTTACAGCTGTTAGAGAAATACGGATTTTGGGTCCTTAGCTTGAAAAAAAAAAAAAAAAGAGGAGGCGGAGCTAATGCCTGATCAGAATTCTACCGGAGATAAAGTTAAATTCTGCTGTGATAAAACGCCATCCTGTTCTAAACCACATCAAGGATTATTTCTGACATAGTATGGAGCTCAAATGCTTTAAGTGCATTTTGCATGATAGGTCCCCTTTAACCAAAAAGGTAAAAGGTGTGAAATTATTAGATTTTCAAATTCAAATATTTTCCTATAAATTTGTCTTTTTTCACGTATATTTCTGAGTTTATTTTCTCATACCTTTTCCAATAATTTTATTTTGAATTTCTATCGTAATTTGGGATGGTAAAGTTTACAGTTTTTTCCTAAAACATTGTGACGTTATTTTATACGTTTAAAAAAAAATCGTATTTCAAGTTGTTATTTTTCTATAGATGTGAATACTTTTCTCATACATCTTCTATCTTAAATGTTAGTTATTTTCTTATCAAACATTGTTTGGTCAATTTCTGGACTCAAACACAACGTGCGTGTGCGTGTGTGTGTGTGTGTGTGTGTGTGTGTGTGTGTGTGTGTCGCTGCAGACATCCTGTCGAGCACGTTAGACCTGCTTCTCTCCAGGTGGGAATGTAACCCTGTCATTTAACACACATGACATCCTTAAACCCCTCCTCCCCCTATCTTAGAGATACAGGTATTTCCCCTCATGCTCACCCTCATTCTGCTGACTCTCTTCTTCCAGGACCGAACCCCCGACCGGAGGATCAGGTTCAGAGCCTGGTATGAGAGCTGCAGGTCGATCCCCTCTGGAGTGATGGTGAACTGGAACGCCACCGCCTGGTGAGCCTCCGCCATGCTGCAGAAGAGAGAACATACTTAGAAATCACCAGTGGTGTTTTCTCCTGGAGGCCAAGTGAAGCCAGGCTTCCCCTGTTTTTTCAGATTGTAGTCTTGTAACCTTGATAAGACTGAACTGCTTTTCCTTCCGGGAAAAGATTGTCCCACTCTTGACCTAACAATCAACATTGGCAGCTCTATTGTTTCCCCGACTCAGACTGCAAGGAGTCTGGGTGTGACCCGAGATAACAACCTGTCCTTCACTGCAAACATCGCTGCAACAACCCGCTGCTGCAGATACACTCTTTACAACATCAGGAGGATACGTCCCCTCCTGACCCAGAAAGCAGGTTCTGGTCCAGGCTCTCGTCATCTCACGCCTAGACTACTGCAACTCCCTCCTGGCTGGTCTACCTGCATGTGCCATCCCACCTCTGCAGCTCATCCAGAATGCAGCGGCTCGTCTGGTCTTCAACCTTCCTAAATGTTACCACATCACGCCGCTCCTCCGCTCCCTTCACTGGCTTCCAGTAACTGCTAGAATCCACTTCAAGACACTGGTACTAGCGTATCATGCTGTGAATGGATCTGGCCCTTCCTACATCCAGGACATGGTTAAACTGTACTGATAGCTTACACATCTTCCAGAGCAGACTGAAAACTCATCTCTTTCGACTCCACTTTGAGCAATAACATTACTAACAAAGCACTTACTAACAAAGGACTGGCTTATCTAAAGCCAGTTGAGTAGCACTTGAAATGTGTTGGCTCTATGAAACCTGATGTACTTATAGGATTCTGTTTTCTTCAAGTTTGTATCTTCCTGGTTGAATGCACTTATTGTAAGTCACTTTGGATAAAAGCGTCAGCTAAATGCAATGTAGTTATAATTTAAATAAATAAATAAAAACACTTCGTTTAGTTTCGGTCATTCTCCTTTGCTGTGTGTTGCTGCCGGCCCGTCTCTCCCCCACTCTCATTGAGTATTTTACAAAGAGTGAAACAGCGCCCCTCTAGATGTTATGGTGAAACAGTAGATTGCACTCTCTGTTGCGAGAGGAGGCCAGCCGAAATTGGCTTCCCTTGGTGAAAAAAAATGGAAGGATTGACCAATCAGACGAGGCTCACGTCATGTCCCTGCCAACCTGTGATTGGTCAGGGCCATGCCAAGGGAAGCCAGAGGCGGCTGGCTTCCCTTGACTCACAATCCAATCAAATCGCATCAACGTAGTGGTGCAGTGACGCGTCCTAAAACCCGGAAGTAAGCTGCGCTCGGGTTCCCTCCACAAAAAAGCAATGGGATTTCTCCATAGGATTTTGGAAAATAAGGTCTGTGGAAAACGAACCTGTTTGATAAATCCAGCCGGATAATATCCACATGACAGGGGGGGGGGTTGTTAGTGAATTGTCAACGGGGGGAGACATTCTACAGATGGCCAGTCCGCCCCTGAAAAAGGTCTATGCACACGTTATTATTAATAATAGTAATACAAATAACAGTGTTTCCCTTACATCGACCTACAAACCCCACAGATCCTCCACTCCGGTGTGTCTCACTCATGAAGGCGAGACACGGCAGACAAACACATCGTTTTTCAGGCACTGGTCAATTTTAATATGTTGTGCTACTTTGATTCCATAACATGTTTTCTTTCAGGCTTTTGGAAGGAAAATGTACAAAATACACATTTAGGTGTTTATTTGACGATAGTTTGTCTATTTGCGTCTGTAGGTTTCTCCTAAATTCACCAAAAGTTAGCATTCTAACGTAACATGAAGTACCGCGACCGCTGTTTGCACCATGTAATCAGAGGTATCGTTGGAAAGCTCTGTCTCTCCTACACAATCTCATCGGATCCAAATATGGTCATTTCCTTTGTATCAGCAACCAATCGTGAAAGTGCAAAGGGGTCTTAAACCAAAAAACGAAATCTCATTGGCTGGTGAACGTGATTCGTTCAGATGCGTCACGTGGTGTGCTAAAACACTTCCTGGTTTAGCTTTCGCTGGAAATTTAAATCTCAAAATGGCAAAAGAACAGCGATAAAAACGTTCACAGAGAAGACGACAACAATTGTCACTTGCACGAAGCAAGGTTAGACAAAAAACAAATGACCCCGAACATGAAATACTTTCACGGAGTGCGTCGATGCGCAGGCTATCATCCAGAGAACAGCAGGGTTTAGCTAGCGCCACACTGCTATCTTTAAAGGTCCTTTTCTCAAAATGAGTTTGTTCTCCTCTTCCGAGTGAGAAATGTCCACTTCAGTAGCAGTTACATACACCAAACCTTCCAGTTATATTCCTATCAATATTATGAAGGTTTTTACAGAAGGGTTTGTTCATATATCATTCATAGCCTGAGTTATATATACCTAAAAACATGGCGAAAATTGATATTTTAGAGCCGTTTAGAGCTGTTTTAGAGATATCCAAAATCCCTTCTGTAAAAACTTTAGATTCTAACATGACTACAAAATGAAACAAGAATTTAGAACCTGACTTTATCCAATGTTCAGAATTGTGTTCCTGAAAGTATTAAAATATGCACATATCTAATGAGATTATGGCTCATTTGCATGGGGGGGGGCGTTAACTTCCGACAAACAGTGTGTATTTTGTTTGCTTGTAAATAACTACGACTTCCTCTGCGCTGCTGCAGACTTTGTAAACAGACACAAATAAGCAAGTTTTAATAACCGTGTTTTATAATTAGGTTTCTGAGCCAACAGGCAGCGCGGCGTGGTTTTGTTTCGCTCTGTGTGAAAATACCAGAGTGATGTAATGTGTCCCAGGAATGCTGCCTCGTTCTGAGTTACGTCTCTGTTCTCTTTCTATTCTGGTTTCATGGAGTCTTTGAGCATGAGGGAAAGCGCTATAACAAATCCAATGTATTATTATCATAGACTCATTTAAAAACATGCAACTTCAATCACATGTTGAACAAAACAAAACATTGAGCAAGTATCTGAGAAATATGAGGTGTGTCCTTCATCGTTGTGTGAATATAAATAGGTTTTATTCAAAGAGTCAAAGCTTTATTGTCACAAAGGCTAGTTGTTGGCAATACAATTTAAAGGTACACTTTTTTAAATGGTTAAGGTTGGGTGATTATAAGACGAGGACACACACACAGTACGAGGACACACACTCAGAACGAGGACACGCACACTCAGAACGAGGACACGCACACTCAGAACGAGGACACGCACACTCAGAACGAGGACACACACACTCAGAACGAGGACACACACACTCAGAACGAGGACACACACACTCAGTACGAGGACACACACACTCAGAACGAGGACACACACACTCAGTACGAGGACACACACACTCAGTACGAGGACACACACTCAGTACGAGGACACACACACTCAGTACGAGGACACACACTCAGAACGAGGACACACACACTCAGTACGAGGACACACACTCAGTTTGAGGACACACACACTCAGTACGAGGACACACACACTCAGTACGAGGACACACACTCAGTACGAGGACACACACTCAGAACGAGGACACACACTCAGAACGAGGACACACACACTCAGTACGAGGACACACACTCAGTTTGAGGACACACACACTCAGAACGAGGACACACACACTCAGTACGAGGACACACACTCAGTTTGAGGACACACACACTCAGTACGAGGACACACACTCAGAACGAGGACACACACTCAGAACGAGGACACACACACTCAGTACGAGGACACACACACTCAGTTTGAGGACACACACACTCAGCAGGAGTACACACACTCCGTAGGAGGACACACACACTCAGAATGAAGACACACACTCACTCAGTAGGAGGACACATACTCAGAACGAGGACACACACAGAACGAGGACACACACACTCAGAACGAGGACACACACACTCAGAACGAGGACACACACACTCAGTACGAGGACACACACACACTCAGTAGGAGGACACATACTCAGAACGAGGACACACACAGAACGAGGACACACACAGAACGAGGACACACACACTCAGAACGAGGACACACACACTCAGTACGAGGACACACACACTCAGAACGAGGACACACACACTCAGAACGAGGACACACACACTCAGAACGAGGACACACACACTCAGTACGAGGACACACACACTCAGAACGAGGACACACACACTCAGAACGAGGACACACACACTCAGTACGAGAACACACACACTCAGAACGAAGACACACACACTCAGAACGAGGACACACACACACTCAGTACAAGGACACACACTCAGTACGAGGACACACACACTCAGTACGAAGACACACACACTCAGAACGAAGACACACACACTCAGAACGAGGACACGCACACTCAGTAGGAGGACACACACACTCGGTTTGAACTCACATCTCTGCCAAATACACCTTTATTTAAATAGACCATGAAAACTTGGAGAAACCTGATCTCTCAGCTCCTTTGGTACTTTGAGACTCTTTAGGGGCTACTGTAATACTTTGGTACTCTGAGACTCTTTAGGTGCTACTGTAATACTTTGGTACTTTGAGACTCTTTAGGTGCTACTGTAATACTTTGGTACTTTGAGACTCTTTAGGTGCTACTGTAATACTTTGGTACTCTGAGACTCTTTAGATGCTACTGTAATACTTTGGTACTCTGAGACTCTTTAGATGCTACTGTAATACTTTGGTACTCTGAGACTCTTTAGATGCTACTGTAATACTTTGGTACTCTGAGACTCTTTAGGTGCTACTGTAATACTTTGGTACTCTGAGACTCTTTAGATGCTACTGTAATACTTTGGTACTTTGAGACTCTTTAGATGCTACTGTAATACTTTGGTACTCTGAGACTCTTTAGGTGCTACTGTAATACTTTGGTACTCTGAGACTCTTTAGATGCTACTGTAATACTTTGGTACTCTGAGACTCTTTAGATGCTACTGTAATACTTTGGTACTCTGAGACTCTTTAGATGCTACTGTAATACTTTGGTACTCTGAGACTCTTTAGATGCTACTGTAATACTTTGGTACTCTGAGACTCTTTAGAGTGCTACTGTAATACTTTGGTACTCTGAGACTCTTTAGATGCTACTGTAATACTTTGGTACTCTGAGACTCTTTAGATGCTACTGTAATACTTTGGTACTCTGAGACTCTTTAGATGCTACTGTAATACTTTGGTACTCTGAGACTCTTTAGATGCTACTGTAATACTTTGGTACTCTGAGACTCTTTAGATGCTACTGTAATACTTTGGTACTTTGAGACTCTTTAGATGCTACTGTAATACTTTGGTACTTGAGACTCTTTAGGTGCTACTGTAATACTTTGGTACTCTGAGACTCTTTAGGTGCTACTGTAATACTTTGGTACTCTGAGACTCTTTAGATGCTACTGTAATACTTTGGTACTCTGAGACTCTTTAGGTGCTACTGTAATACTTTGGTACTCTGAGACTCTTTAGATGCTACTGTAATACTTTGGTACTCTGAGACTCTTTAGATGCTACTGTAATACTTTGGTACTTTGAGACTCTTTAGATGCTACTGTAATACTTTGGTACTCTGAGACTCTTTAGGTGCTACTGTAATACTTTGGTACTCTGAGACTCTTTAGATGCTACTGTAATACTTTGGTACTTTGAGACTCTTTAGATGCTACTGTAATACTTTGGTACTTTGAGACTCTTTAGATGCTACTGTAATACTTTGGTACTCTGAGACTCTTTAGGTGCTACTGTAATACTTTGGTACTCTGAGACTCTTTAGGTGCTACTGTAATACTTTGGTACTCTGAGACTCTTTAGGTGCTACTGTAATACTTTGGTACTCTGAGACTCTTTAGGTGCTACTGTAATACTTTGGTACTTTGAGACTCTTTAGGTGCTACTGTAATACTTTGGTACTTTGAGACTCTTTAGGTGCTACTGTAATACTTTGGTACTTTGAGACTCTTTAGATGCTACTGTAATACTTTGGTACTCTGAGACTCTTTAGGTGCTACTGTAATACTTTGGTACTTTGAGACTCTTTAGATGCTACTGTAATACTTTGGTACTCTGAGACTCTTTAGATGCTACTGTAATACTTTGGTACTTTGAGACTCTTTAGGTGCTACTGTAATACTTTGGTACTCTGAGACTCTTTAGATGCTACTGTAATACTTTGGTACTTTGAGACTCTTTAGATGCTACTGTAATACTTTGGTACTCTGAGACTCTTTAGGTGCTACTGTAATACTTTGGTACTTTGAGACTCTTTAGATGCTACTGTAATACTTTGGTACTCTGAGACTCTTTAGATGCTACTGTAATACTTTGGTACTCTGAGACTCTTTAGATGCTACTGTAATACTTTGGTACTCTGAGACTCTTTAGGTGCTACTGTAATACTTTGGTACTCTGAGACTCTTTAGGTGCTACTGTAATACTTTGGTACTTTGAGACTCTTTAGGTGCTACTGTAATACTTTGGTACTTTGAGACTCTTTAGATGCTACTGTAATACTTTGGTACTCTGAGACTCTTTAGATGCTACTGTAATACTTTGGTACTTTGAGACTCTTTAGATGCTACTGTAATACTTTGGTACTTTGAGACTCTTTAGATGCTACTGTAATACTTTGGTACTCTGAGACTCTTTAGATGCTACTGTAATACTTTGGTACTCTGAGACTCTTTAGATGCTACTGTAATACTTTGGTACTCTGAGACTCTTTAGATGCTACTGTAATACTTTGGTACTCTGAGACTCTTTAGATGCTACTGTAATACTTTGGTACTCTGAGACTCTTTAGATGCTACTGTAATACTTTGGTACTTTGAGACTCTTTAGGTGCTACTGTAATACTTTGGTACTTTGAGACTCTTTAGATGCTACTGTAATACTTTGGTACTTTGAGACTCTTTAGGTGCTACTGTAATACTTTGGTACTCTGAGACTCTTTAGATGCTACTGTAATACTTTGGTACTTTAAGACTCTTTAGATGCTACTGTAATACTTTGGTACTCTGAGACTCTTTAGATGCTACTGTAATACTTTGGTACTCTGAGACTCTTTAGATGCTACTGTAATACTTTGGTACTCTGAGACTCTTTAGGTGCTACTGTAATACTTTGGTACTTTAAGACTCTTTAGATGCTACTGTAATACTTTGGTACTCTGAGACTCTTTAGATGCTACTGTAATACTTTGGTACTCTGAGACTCTTTAGGTGCTACTGTAATACTTTGGTACTCTGAGACTCTTTAGATGCTACTGTAATACTTTGGTACTTTGAGACTCTTTAGATGCTACTGTAATACTTTGGTACTTTGAGACTCTTTAGGTGCTACTGTAATACTTTGGTACTCTGAGACTCTTTAGATGCTACTGTAATACTTTGGTACTCTGAGACTCTTTAGATGCTACTGTAATACTTTGGTACTTTGAGACTCTTTAGATGCTACTGTAATACTTTGGTACTCTGAGACTCTTTAGATGCTACTGTAATACTTTGGTACTCTGAGACTCTTTAGATGCTACTGTAATACTTTGGTACTCTGAGACTCTTTAGATGCTACTGTAATACTTTGGTACTCTGAGACTCTTTAGGTGCTACTGTAATACTTTGGTACTTTGAGACTCTTTAGATGCTACTGTAATACTTTGGTACTCTGAGACTCTTAGGTGCTACTGTAATACTTTGGTACTCTGAGACTCTTTAGATGCTACTGTAATACTTTGGTACTCTGAGACTCTTTAGATGCTACTGTAATACTTTGGTACTCTGAGACTCTTTAGATGCTACTGTAATACTTTGGTACTCTGAGACTCTTTAGGTGCTACTGTAATACTTTGGTACTCTGAGACTCTTTAGGTGCTACTGTAATACTTTGGTACTCTGAGACTCTTTAGATGCTACTGTAATACTTTGGTACTTTGAGACTCTTTAGGTGCTACTGTAATACTTTGGTACTCTGAGACTCTTTAGGTGCTACTGTAATACTTTGGTACTCTGAGACTCTTTAGGTGCTACTGTAATACTTTGGTACTCTGAGACTCTTTAGGTGCTACTGTAATACTTTGGTACTCTGAGACTCTTTAGGTGCTACTGTAATACTTTGGTACTTTGAGACTCTTTAGGTGCTACTGTAATACTTTGGTACTCTGAGACTCTTTAGATGCTACTGTAATACTTTGGTACTTTGAGACTCTTTAGGTGCTACTGTAATACTTTGGTACTCTGAGACTCTTTAGATGCTACTGTAATACTTTGGTACTCTGAGACTCTTTAGATGCTACTGTAATACTTTGGTACTCTGAGACTCTTTAGATGCTACTGTAATACTTTGGTACTCTGAGACTCTTTAGGTGCTACTGTAATACTTTGGTACTTTGAGACTCTTTAGATGCTACTGTAATACTTTGGTACTCTGACTCTTTAGATGCTACTGTAATACTTTGGTACTTTGAGACTCTTTAGATGCTACTGTAATACTTTGGTACTCTTGAGACTCTTTAGGTGCTACTGTAATACTTTGGTACTTTGAGACTCTTTAGATGCTACTGTAATACTTTGGTACTTTGAGACTCTTTAGGTGCTACTGTAATACTTTGGTACTTTGAGACTCTTTAGATGCTACTGTAATACTTTGGTACTTTGAGACTCTTTAGATGCTACTGTAATACTTTGGTACTCTGAGACTCTTTAGATGCTACTGTAATACTTTGGTACTCTGAGACTCTTTAGGTGCTACTGTAATACTTTGGTACTCTGAGACTCTTTAGATGCTACTGTAATACTTTGGTACTCTGAGACTCTTTAGGTGCTACTGTAATACTTTGGTACTCTGAGACTCTTTAGATGCTACTGTAATACTTTGGTACTTTGAGACTCTTTAGGTGCTACTGTAATACTTTGGTACTCTGAGACTCTTTAGATGCTACTGTAATACTTTGGTACTCTGAGACTCTTTAGATGCTACTGTAATACTTTGGTACTTTGAGACTCTTTAGATGCTACTGTAATACTTTGGTACTTTGAGACTCTTTAGATGCTACTGTAATACTTTGGTACTTTGAGACTCTTTAGGTGCTACTGTAATACTTTGGTACTTTGAGACTCTTTAGATGCTACTGTAATACTTTGGTACTCTGAGACTCTTTAGGTGCTACTGTAATACTTTGGTACTTTGAGACTCTTTAGATGCTACTGTAATACTTTGGTACTTTGAGACTCTTTAGATGCTACTGTAATACTTTGGTACTTTGAGACTCTTTAGATGCTACTGTAATACTTTGGTACTTTGAGACTCTTCAGATGCTACTGTAATACTTTGGTACTCTGAGACTCTTTAGGTGCTACTGTAATACTTTGGTACTTTGAGACTCTTTAGATGCTACTGTAATACTTTGGTACTTTGAGACTCTTTAGATGCTACTGTAATACTTTGGTACTTTGAGACTCTTTAGATGCTACTGTAATACTTTGGTACTCTGAGACTCTTTAGATGCTACTGTAATACTTTGGTACTCTGAGACTCTTTAGGTGCTACTGTAATACTTTGGTACTCTGAGACTCTTTAGATGCTACTGTAATACTTTGGTACTCTGAGACTCTTTAGGTGCTACTGTAATACTTTGGTACTCTGAGACTCTTTAGATGCTACTGTAATACTTTGGTACTCTGAGACTCTTTAGATGCTACTGTAATACTTTGGTACTCTGAGACTCTTTAGATGCTACTGTAATACTTTGGTACTCTGAGACTCTTTAGGTGCTACTGTAATACTTTGGTACTCTGAGACTCTTTAGATGCTACTGTAATACTTTGGTACTCTGAGACTCTTTAGATGCTACTGTAATACTTTGGTACTCTGAGACTCTTTAGATGCTACTGTAATACTTTGGTACTTTGAGACTCTTTAGATGCTACTGTAATACTTTGGTACTCTGAGACTCTTTAGGTGCTACTGTAATACTTTGGTACTCTGAGACTCTTTAGGTGCTACTGTAATACTTTGGTACTTTGAGACTCTTTAGATGCTACTGTAATACTTTGGTACTCTGAGACTCTTTAGGTGCTACTGTAATACTTTGGTACTTTGAGACTCTTTAGGTGCTACTGTAATACTTTGGTACTCTGAGACTCTTTAGATGCTACTGTAATACTTTGGTACTTTGAGACTCTTTAGATGCTACTGTAATACTTTGGTACTTTGAGACTCTTTAGATGCTACTGTAATACTTTGGTACTTTGAGACTCTTTAGGTGCTACTGTAATACTTTGGTACTTTGAGACTCTTTAGATGCTACTGTAATACTTTGGTACTTTGAGACTCTTTAGGTGCTACTGTAATACTTTGGTACTCTGAGACTCTTTAGATGCTACTGTAATACTTTGGTACTCTGAGACTCTTTAGATGCTACTGTAATACTTTGGTACTTTGAGACTCTTTAGATGCTACTGTAATACTTTGGTACTCTGAGACTCTTTAGATGCTACTGTAATACTTTGGTACTCTGAGACTCTTTAGATGCTACTGTAATACTTTGGTACTCTGAGACTCTTTAGATGCTACTGTAATACTTTGGTACTCTGAGACTCTTTAGATGCTACTGTAATACTTTGGTACTCTGAGACTCTTTAGATGCTACTGTAATACTTTGGTACTCTGAGACTCTTTAGATGCTACTGTAATACTTTGGTACTCTGAGACTCTTTAGATGCTACTGTAATACTTTGGTACTCTGAGACTCTTTAGATGCTACTGTAATACTTTGGTACTTTGAGACTCTTTAGATGCTACTGTAATACTTTGGTACTTTGAGACTCTTTAGATGCTACTGTAATACTTTGGTACTCTGAGACTCTTTAGATGCTACTGTAATACTTTGGTACTCTGAGACTCTTTAGATGCTACTGTAATACTTTGGTACTTTGAGACTCTTTAGATGCTACTGTAATACTTTGGTACTTTGAGACTCTTTAGATGCTACTGTAATACTTTGGTACTCTGAGACTCTTTAGATGCTACTGTAATACTTTGGTACTCTGAGACTCTTTAGGTGCTACTGTAATACTTTGGTACTCTGAGACTCTTTAGGTGCTACTGTAATACTTTGGTACTCTGAGACTCTTTAGGTGCTACTGTAATACTTTGGTACTCTGAGACTCTTTAGGTGCTACTGTAATACTTTGGTACTTTGAGACTCTTTAGATGCTACTGTAATACTTTGGTACTCTGAGACTCTTTAGATGCTACTGTAATACTTTGGTACTTTGAGACTCTTTAGGTGCTACTGTAATACTTTGGTACTCTGAGACTCTTTAGGTGCTACTGTAATACTTTGGTACTTTAAGACTCTTTAGATGCTACTGTAATACTTTGGTACTCTGAGACTCTTTAGGTGCTACTGTAATACTTTGGTACTCTGAGACTCTTTAGATGCTACTGTAATACTTTGGTACTCTGAGACTCTTTAGGTGCTACTGTAATACTTTGGTACTCTGAGACTCTTTAGGTGCTACTGTAATACTTTGGTACTTTAAGACTCTTTAGATGCTACTGTAATACTTTGGTACTTTGAGACTCTTTAGGTGCTACTGTAATACTTTGGTACTTTGAGACTCTTTAGATGCTACTGTAATACTTTGGTACTTTGAGACTCTTTAGATGCTACTGTAATACTTTGGTACTCTGAGACTCTTTAGATGCTACTGTAATACTTTGGTACTCTGAGACTCTTTAGATGCTACTGTAATACTTTGGTACTCTGAGACTCTTTAGGTGCTACTGTAATACTTTGGTACTCTGAGACTCTTTAGATGCTACTGTAATACTTTGGTACATTGAGACTCTTTAGGTGCTACTGTAATACTTTGGTACTTTGAGACTCTTTAGATGCTACTGTAATACTTTGGTACTTTGAGACTCTTTAGGTGCTACTGTAATACTTTGGTACTCTGAGACTCTTTAGATGCTACTGTAATACTTTGGTACATTGAGACTCTTTAGGTGCTACTGTAATACTTTGGTACTTTGAGACTCTTTAGATGCTACTGTAATACTTTGGTACTTTGAGACTCTTTAGATGCTACTGTAATACTTTGGTACTCTGAGACTCTTTAGGTGCTACTGTAATACTTTGGTACTTTGAGACTCTTTAGATGCTACTGTAATACTTTGGTACTTTAAGACTCTTTAGGTGCTACTGTAATACTTTTGTACTTTTACTCAAGACATTGAATTACTTGTAAGAGAGTATTTTGACAGTGTAGTGCAGGGGTACTCAAACTTTTTTATTAAAGGTCCAGTTGTGAACTTTATACAAGGTCACTGGTCCGGATCAATGCCAGTAAAGTCCACCCCCCCCCCGAGCGGAGAAACGAAACTGAAATTAAGAAGCAGTTTCTTGGCGCTCTATGCATGGGGCCCCTTGAGGGGGTTTCCCGACATGTCGTTGCAGTAAATTAAAGGGTTTTCATGTTGTCGTTGCTGTGGACCTTCTTAATCTACCTTCTTTGGGGGCCCCCTTCTGGTCCAAGCACTTGCCTGCCTTGCCTGTCGGTAAACGGCGCCCCTGTAAACACACACACATTCAGTATGTCAAGGTAAACTTGCGGTTAACTTGCGGTCTGCTATGTGTGTCACGCTCGCACACACAAGTAAATATATATGCACGTTCATTCTCACAACGCGTCAGACACAAGACGCGCATACATGATGATGTACATTAATTTATCAGAATCAGATTTTTTTTTTTTTTTATAATAATTTAAAAAAAAATATATAATGGGACACAGGGTTCGGTCCGGATTGATTTGCAGTTCGGTCCGGATCCGGACCTTGGTCCGGAGTTTGAGAAGCCCTGCTGTAGTGCAACCACTTTTACTTTCACTTGTAGATCTGAGTACTGTTGGCCTTCCGCACAGCTGTGAACGATGACATGACAAATACACAGTTACAGTCAGACGTCCTATAGATAGTAGGTCAACATGCAGTGTGTGTGTGTGTGTGTGTGTGTGTGTGTGTGTGTGTGTGTGTGTCAGCTGTGTTAAGACCTCTGTCAAGCGCAGAGTCATTGATTGCTGAATATTTCACACTTCCTGAAGCTATTTCACATTAATGAAGCTCAGCGCAAGTTCAACCAGGAAGACCTTCTTTACTCATTCATTTACTATGTCCATGTTACTACTCTCTCTCCTCTCAATAAGTGATCGGGGGCGTCACTCCCCAGCTTAACCAATCACTTTGCTCTATTCTCACAAGCCTATCACAGCACTCCGCAATACCTTTTAAATCTGCTCTCCCCCCTGACAGCTGTCATTTCAGGTGACTCAACGCAACCCTCCTCCACCCCTTTTCACCTCCTGTCCCTCTGAATCCAGGGTCAAGCTAAGCCCTTCCCCTTCAGACCGACCCCAACTATCCATTCACCACCACCAGGGTCAAGCTAAGCCCCTCCCCTTCAGACCGACCCCAACTATCCATTCACCACCACCAGGGTCAAGCTAAGCCACTCCCCTTCAGACCGACCCCAACTATCCATTCAGCACCACCAGGGTCAAGCTAAGCCCCTCCCCTTCAGACCGAACCCAACTATCCATTCACCACCACCAGGGTCAAGCTAAGCCCCTCCCCTTCAGACCGACCCCAACTATCCATTCACCACCACCAGGGTCAAGCTAAGCCACTCCCCTTCAGACCGACCCCAACTATCCATTCAGCACCACCAGGGTCAAGCTAAGCCCCTCCCCTTCAGACCGACCCCAACTATCCATTCACCACCACCAGGGTCAAGCTAAGCCCCTCCCCTTCAGACCGACCCCAACTATCCATTCACCACCACCAGGGTCAAGCTAAGCCACTCCCCTTCAGACCGACCCCAACTATCCATTCACCACCACCAGGGTCAAGCTAAGCCCCTCCCCTTCAGACCGACCCCAACTATCCATTCACCACCACCAGGGTCAAGCTAAGCCCCTCCCCTTCAGACCGACCCCAACTATCCATTCACCACCACCAGGGTCAAGCTAAGCCCCTCCCCTTCAGACCGACCCCAACTATCCATTCACCACCACCAGGGTCAAGCTAAGCCCCTCCCCTTCAGACCGACCCCAACTATTCATTCACCACCACCAGGGTCAAGCTAAGCCACTCCCCTTCAGACCGACCCCAACTATCCATTCACCACCACCAGGGTCAAGCTAAGCCCCTCCCCTTCAGACCGACCCCAACTATCCATTCACCACCACCAGGGTCAAGCTAAGCCCCTCCCCTTCAGACCGAACCCAACCATCCATTCACCACCACCAGGGTCAAGCTAAGCCACTCCCCTTCAGACCGACCCCAACTATCCATTCACCACCACCAGGGTCAAGCTAAGCCACTCCCCTTCAGACCGACCCCAACTATCCATTCACCACCACCAGGGTCAAGCTAAGCCACTCCCCTTCAGACCGAACCCAACTATCCATTCACCACCACCAGTGTCTAGACCCCGGGGGGTTTCATCTGATCGGGTCTCCCCTCCCGAATGATACTCCCGCACAACGGGGCCTAATCGCCAAAACTCCATTACATTCATTTGTGTATTCCTGGCAATAAATATGTTTTCTTATCAACACCGTCTCTCCTGATTGAACTGTTGTGGGCACATTAGCGTGTTAGCATGCTAACGAGCACTAGGTCTGCGCTTCTGGATTTTTAAAATAGTTTTCGTAACACTTTATATTAAGGTACACGTATTCACCATCAACTAGATCAGGGGTCGGCAACCTTTTTGATATGAAGTGCCATTAAAAAAAAAAATTGTTATCGGCGTGCCAACGATCGAGAATTATCGACGGGGGGGGGGGTTGAGGAACTTGACGCTGGTGAACTATCAACAGGAGGGCGGGGGGAGCCTCGTGTGTGTACCTGTCAGCACAACTTACATGATGCCATTTAAATAATTGGTTTAAACGGCATAATAATAAGGACGATCGTCCGTTCTGTGATTCTCCAGAACACACATGTTATAATATTAGGGTCATGCAGAGTGAGATGAGATCGCTGTCCCTTTAAGAGAGAGAGAGAGAGGGGTGTGGCGTGTGAATGTGTGTGTGTGGATGGTAGAGCGAGAGTGAGCGAGCGTGTGTATGTTTCTGGAAGTGAAACGAGGCAGCAGAAAAACAGAGGTCTGTGATGTATTTTGTGAAACAGAAGAACAGCTAAATAAATGCAACGGCCTCCCAAGAAGAGCTCACCTCTCTCCAGTCATTTAAGCTAAAGTGGGTTATTGAACCTGAAGCTTGTTGCTTCTGCCCTCCTCGACTACGGTCTGGGAGCCGACAGGAAAGTTCAACACACAGATGGCCAGTCCGCCCCTTTGTAGCATATTATTTCAATGAGAGATGAGCAGATCGCCACTGGGCTTTCAACTAAAGACACAGCCACGCAAAAACTGTGGTATTTGTACAGCTCCTTATGGGTACTGCAATTTGTGAAGTGCTTTCCTCTGTGGTGAAACGATCAGCACTGTGGAGTTAAAGAGAGCGGGGCTGCGCTGCGTGCATGGCTTCCTTCTGCAGGTAACGGGGAGACGCGCTCTGGCGGCGATCTCGTTCAGGATCCGAAAATACAATTTAAATATTTTGCACACTTATTCCACTTATTCCTAGTGTGCCACTGGTTACGGTGCCGCGTGCCAATGTTGGCACGCGTGCCAGGGGTTGCCGACCCCTGAACTAGATGTTAATTAACATAATAATAATAATAATAATAATACATGTTATTTATAAAGTGCTTTTCCTGGAGCTCAAAGCGCTTTACAAGCAAGTAAAGAAGATTAATAACAAAATGCATATCAGCTTATTGGTTATGAACAACATTTAGGGAATAGGGAACATAGTCTGAGTTAGAAATACCACATTTTTATTATGGAGACTATTCTTGTGGTGCTACTGCCTTATTAGGCCCATATTGAGCAGAGCATATTAAGACCAAAACTCATGGACAACAACTCCCTTACTTGCAATAAATCAGCACTAATTAGAGGGTTATTGAGGAAAAACTCTCAACTAATGACTTATTACTTGTAGAATACGGTCATGCAGAATAAGGCATTAATAAGTGTTTTATAATGACTGATAAAGAGCCAATAAACTGCTAATATGCATGTTAATTAACAACTAGTTGATGGTGAATACGTGTACCTTAATATAAAGTGTTAGCATTGTTTTAATCACAGGATGTTCAAAGCTTCTAGGTTTTGGGCTAACATTTAATATCTGATGATTGAATCACCTTAAAGAATGAGACAGTATAAATGTTTTTTGTATGGATTCAGATTACTTTATCGTGAATTAAAATTGTGTCTTTGGGAAACACACAAAACACAACCATTAAAAAAGGGACTAAGAGGTATGTTTAAGAGCCTTGGTGTCATCCTGGACAGCTCCCTCTCATTTTCACCTCACATAAATAACATCACCCGGACTGCCTTCTTCCATACGCAACATCTCCAGACTCCGCCCATCCCTTTCTCAATCAAACACTGAAGCCCTGGTCAATGCATTTGTTACGTCCCGCATCGACTACTGTAACGCCATCCTCTCAGGCATTCCCACCAAGCTCATCAATAAACTACAAATCATACAGAACTCTGCAGCCCGGACCCTCACCGGCACCACGGCCTCAGGACACATCACCCCCATCCTCATCCAACTCCACTGGCTCCCCGTTCAACCACGCATCAACTTCAAAAACCGACTGCTCACTTACAAAGCCCTACATGACCTGCCCCCCCCCCCCCTATCTGGCTGACCTTCTTCAGGAGTACACCCCCTCTCGCTCCCTCTGCTGGTCTGCTGACCCCCCCCACCCCACCCTCGGGCTTTTAGCTGCACTGCTCCCAGACTCTGGAACTCCCTCCCCCCCGCACATCCGACAGTCAGACACAATCACCACATTCAAATCCCAATTAAAAACCCACCTGTTCAGATCTGCCTACTCACTGTAGTGCTCCATTATATGTTTCATGTGTGTCCACTTGTCTCCTCCATGCTTTCCTGTTTGTGTTTTTATCATGTTCTGTTGCCTAGTAGCGTTTTCTTTTTTAACTAATTGTACGGTGTCATGAAAGGCGCCTAAAATAAAATGTATTATTATGTTGATCCAGTCAAATATCACCAAATAATACTCAGTATATAAACAATAAATACATTAAAATGAGTGATGGTGTGCTCAGTAACAGCACGTCACATGACCAGCATGCAGCAGGATGTACAGTCTTTATGAATACAGTCTATGGTGCGTTCAGGTGTGGGACTTTGTGCAGGATGTTTAAGTGTCTGCAGAGAATAGGATATACGCGCTCTCGCTAAACTGTACTACGACGCTGGTTATCAAGTGGATCGCTCAAGCCAGCCGTGTCCTATCTAGTTAGGTGCGCGTTCACATGAAAGGGGTGGTATCTGGAGCATTCGACCAATCACAAACATGGACAAGCATACTGACAGCGCAGCGTCATACTTCCTGAATGAAAAGTGAACTTTAATATTAGTCAAATATGAAGAAGTTAAACTTTAAACATCCATGACTTAAACACTTTATCCAGGATAAAAGCCACATAGCTGCACCTGCAAGGTGAATACAGCTGGTAACAGAAAAAGCGTTTGAATGCGTACATTAACAGGTTTATGATATCACTGCCCCGTCCAAGACACGATCTGACTTTAATTACATTTGACTCGAGTGTTTCGTCAACTTAATGTGTTGCTTAAAATAATACTTCTGCATACAGTATGTGACACTGTGAGTGTTGCACGGCCAGATACGGCTCAGCTGACTCAGATAAGGAGATATATGATACATTATGATGTGATATGATATGAATGATAATGGGACACATCTACGTCTGCACTCACAGTGCCGCGGACTGTACTTAATGTTACTCTGATCCGGTTACTTATGTTGTGGCAGATATTTAAGTAAGCTTTCTTAACGCTAATGTTATAATAGTCAGATTGCTCTGAAGATGGGAGGGGATATTCTATTAATGTTCACGTTCACACAGTCAGTTGATTTTTGCCGGCCGTCTTTCCTGCAACGGCAGTTTTTCTGTATTTCCTCTATCCTGTAACATGACTTGATATCTTTAAACTCCGCACACGGAGCTCTGATTGGTCAGCAGGCGGTGCTTTCACTGAGTTGATCTCTTAGCCTGCAACCTAACCTCTTCCCGAGGAGGTTAGCCGCTCAGCATAAGTTACCATGGAGATCTAGCCCGCTAAAAAGAGAACCAGCGTCGTAGGACCGGAAAGCCCGAGTTTTCCCTGAAGTTAGCTAATGGCGCATTTCCACTACACGGTCGGCCTCGGCCACACTCGGTACGGCTCGGTACGGCTTGGCCGCGTTGGGCCTTAACAGGGCCGACTCACTTCATGCTGCGCTTCCATTACAGTTTAGGAACTGGGGTAGTTACTATAGTAACGCAGTGTAGGCGGAGCCGTGACGTCATCTTCAATGAGAAATCCAGAAACACAACACAGCCGTTAGCTGTTAGCACTCAGAGCTCACAGCTCCTCATATATGTTCAGAAACTGGACAAAAGTTAAACAAGTACAAACCACAGACTGCCTGTGTCATGGTGAATACAGTCGCTGCTTTATTTATGTCTGTATAGGCCGTTGTTGTGAGTGTGGACGGTCGGAGCATATACTGCGTTAGCTTAGCCAATCTCCATCTAGAAAAACACGAAAAAAAGTCTGCAGACTTGACAAAAGTCTGCAGACTTGACAAAAAAAGTCTGCAGACTTGACAAAGCATTAATTCATGGTTTTTACTAACCGGTATCAGTATGTTGTTACTTCGGCATAATTTTGAAACGTGTATTACAATTAAATCACGGTCAAATATGTCCATCTTGTTGTAGTTCTAGCCCTCTTGCCAGCGCTCCTCTCTCTAGTTTAGCATACTCAGCCCGACTCAGCCCTGTTTGTTGGCCCCGATAGAACCACAATTTTCTAGGGCCAGAAAAGAGGGGAAAAAGTGGCCCCGCGCCGTGCCGCGCCGGAACGAGGCCTAGTGGAAGCACAACCAAAAAAGGGGACGGCACGACACGGCACGCTTAAAGCGAGCTACGCGCTGCAATGGAAATGCGCCATAAGAGAACATCCTGCTTCGTAGTACAGGCCTCTGGAGAAACACCACAGGCTCACATCAGGTAACTAACACACCAGTGTGATGTAAAGATGTGTTTTCATCTCAGCCATAATCCTATAGGTTGGTTAAGGACACGTCAACAAACAGCTTATTCTAAACTAGCTATTATGAGAGCTATTATGTCTTAAAGTCTTTATCTGAAACTGTGCAGAAAAACCAGCTTCAAACACAACGAGACATACAGAAAATAAACTACTCTCTAATTACTGCCTCCACCACCCAATTAGAGTTACAGTTAATTATTATGTTCGTCCCAAACGTCACCCCTTTTGTGTGGAATTGTCGTCATTAACATACCCTAGGAGTTCCTGATTTATAGCCAAAAACCTGTTTTGTGAGGTCAGAGTTCACTTTGAAATCAGGTCTGTGGTTAACACAAGCTGAAGAGAGACAGAAAATACCCCATTTTAAAACTGAGGTTGCTATCAAGTGTCTAATTGAGACGACTAAGCGTTAGCACGCCCAACATTAGCCTCCTTTAGCTTAGCGGTGGTGACGTGAAGTCATGTGACCGTGCTGTAGTTCCTTTATAGCCCAACATTAGCCACCTTTAGCTTAGCGGTGGTGACGTGAAGTCATGTGACCGTGCTGTAGTTCCTTTATAGCCCAACATTAGCCACCTTTAGCTTAGCGGTGGTGACGTGAAGTCATGTGACCGTGCTGTAGTTCCTTTATAGCCCAACATTAGCCACCTTTAGCTTAGCGGTGGTGACGTGAAGTCATGTGACCGTGCTGTAGTTCCTTTATAGCCCAACATTAGCCTCCTTTAGCTTAGCGGTGGTGACGTGAAGTCATGTGACCGTGCTGTAGTTCCTTTATAGCCCAACATTAGCCTCCTTTAGCTTAGCGGTGGTGACGTGAAGTCATGTGACCGTGCTGTAGTTCCTTTATAGCCCAACGAGTTAGCGCTATTGACAGGAAGTTGTTGTTGCTATGGAAACAACGTGACGGAGATTAATGGAGAAAAAGTCATATCTACATTATAAAGACGGAGAAAGTAAACGATGACGTTTATGGTTAAGTGTTAGCACCCCCCGAAGAGGCACAAGCTCTTATTAATAAAAAAATAAAAAAAAACGAATATCCGAATAACGAAATTGAAACCCGAATAGTACTCCAACTAACGAATATTTAGGTACAGCCCTAATATCTTCACTGTAGCTGCTGAGCACATGATGATGAAGAATTGAATCTTGAATCAGACTAAACCCTGAGTTAAAGGTGGGGTAGGTAAGTTTGAGAAACCGGCTCGAGATACACTTGTTGTTATATTCCATGGAATGCTCTTAACATCCCGATAGCAATGAATATCTGAAGTGCTTTGACAACAAATCCATAAATAAATATCATCTGTGGAAGCTGTAGTACTGTAAAAAGCACGACCAATCATCTGAGCCGGCCCGGCTAAAATAACTGGATGGCCTACCTGCCTGTCAGCCTTCCATCTGTGCACAAACTTATCTCGTGCCCTCATTGGTCATGTGCGCGTTCGTGTGTGTTGGAGGAGGGGCTCGGTAAGGAAGTGGCAGATTTTCTCCGGTTGTGTATTTTCAAATTCTAGCGATCTCGAGCCGGTTTCTCAAACTTACCTACCCTACCTTTAAGTTGTAGCAGAAGCAATAGAGCTGAACCTTTAATAGCTCAAACTGCCACCTTTAAATTCACCAACCATGCCTCAAACAACATCAATATTTTAACCAGATGTGTTTCCGTAGCTAAAAACCATGACTCTTTGAGGTTAGTTAAGTTTGAAGAGGAATGCAGTAAAGCAGGGGTGTCAAACTCAAGGCCCGGGGGCCAAATCCGGCCCATGACTTCACTTCATGTGGCCCCACAAGAGCTTGCAAAGAATATAATATGTTTATTATACGGTTACATGCCGATTTACAGAAGCACGTTGCCCATAAACTACATGTCCCACAATGCATCTCAAATGTTGCCTTTTTCTCAGAATTTGACTTTTTTTTCAAAATGTCACTTCTTTTTTTTCTCTCCAGAATTTGGCTTTTCTTTTTAAATCATTTTGTGACATTCTCACTGAAAAGACTTGCCCTAGACTTCTGCTTTCAGACGTAGTTAATTATGAAGTTATTACCCTATCCGATAATAATCCAATTCAGAGGCAATCATGTAATATAATACGTTATTTTATATATATTAAAGTGGACCTATCATGCTATATTGAATAATATAGTGTAGGACCATACCTATATAAGGCATATTTATACTTCTTTTTTTCTTCAAAATACCAAACAGATCATGCATTTTAGCCATGCCTCATTTTGCTCAATTTGACATTTTTTTGCTCTGTTTTTGCAAGGGCAGATTCTGTGAGAACAGCACCACCTACAGGCCTGGCATATGTACTACAGCGTCTCCAGCGCTTTAGAACGGCAATGGCCGTGGCTGTCTCCTCCTGATTGGTGGAGTTGGCCCAATAGCCGTAGCGCCACCGTCCTGACGTCAGGACAGTGTTCAAATCTGGATCAGTTTTTATCAGATCCGTTGCAGCCCCTTTTTTAGAGATTTGGGTATGGAGGAAAATAGAGAGGGTTGTGTTTTCTGACACTTGGTGAGTTCCCTGGAACACCGGGGACACATATTCATGTATAACAGACGTACACAAGTGCATTTTGCATGATAGGTCCCCTTTAAATATTTATATATGTATTTTTATATAGTCTTAAAGTTACAACCGGCCCTTTGAGTGCAACCATAATGTTAATGTGGCCCGCCATGAAATTCAGTTTGACACCCCTGCAGTGAAGTTTCAACTCAAAGCCACATGGTGATAAACTGGATTTACCTGAAGGACAGGTGAGGCAGGAAGTCTATACAACACAGTCTATATTGAATTAGACACGCGGGGAAAAACCCTATAAACGGGTGTATATATATATATTACATTTAGTAGTAGATTAGATGTTGTGTATCTTAGCGCTGCTCAATTAATCGTATTTTAAATCGCAATTACGATTTTGGCTTGCAACGAATATGAAAACAACATAATCGAAATAAAACGATTTATTTTATTGGTTTTTCAGTTGAATTCTACTTAAAGTTCAGGGTAATCAACTGTTCAAAACATACTGTTCAATAAATGGATGTTTTCAAAGTAAATGGATAATCGTTTTTAATAATCGTGATATCAATTATTGACCCAAATAATCGAGATTATGATTGTTGCCATAATCGAGCAGCCCTAAGTGTATCTTAACTTACTCTGTAGTTTCTATGTATTGTAGATATGCAAATATTTAATGTATATGTTTATTGTTATTGCATTTTTAAACTTGTGCGATGACTTGTCAACAAAACAAATAGGGATCAATAAAGCACATTTAATCTAATCTATTAATCACAGTAAACACACAGTAGCTACAGCTAGGCGTGGTATATAATAAATGGCTTGATTTTAGATTGTACTTCACAAATTGGTTAATTACAGCAGCTTGCAAAAAAGGCATTGCACGAGTTTAAAATATAATAAATATTCACACATTCACTGTATATCTATAGAATACACAATATAAATAAACAACCTACTACTTAAAATATAATCAAGAGCTGAGTACTTCTACTTTTACTACAAGACCTGAGTACTTCTACTTTTACTAAAGTACAAGATCTGAGTACTTCTACTTTTACTCAAGTACAAGATCTGAGTACTTTTACTCAAGTACAAGATCGGAGTACTTTCACTTTTACTCAAGTACAAGACCTGAGTACTTTCACTTTTACTTAAGTACAAGATCTGAGTACTTCTACTTTTACTCAAGTACAAGATCTGAGTACTTCTACTTTTACTCAAGTACAAGATCTGAGTACTTTCACTTTTACTCAAGTACAAGACCTGAGTACTTCTACTTTTACTCAAGTACAAGATCTGAGTACTTCTACTTTTACTCTCAAGTACAAGATCTGAGTTCTTTTACTTTTACTCAAGTACAAGACCTGAGTACTTCTACTTTTACTTAAGTACAAGATCTGAGTACTTCTACTTTTACTACAAGACCCGAGTACTTCTACTTTTACTCAAGTACAAGATCTGAGTACTTCTACTTTTACTACAAGATCCGAGTACTTCTGCTTTTACTACAAGACCCGAGTACTTCTACTTTTACTACAAGACCCGAGTACTTCTACTTTTACTACAATACCTGAGTACTTCTGCTTTTACTCAAGTACAAGATTTGAGTACTTCTACTTTTACTCAAGTACCAGACCCGAGTACTTCTACTTTTACTACAATACCTGAGTACTTCTGCTTTTACTCAAGTACAAGATTTGAGTACTTCTACTTTTACTCAAGTACCAGATTTGAGTACTTCTACTTTTACATGTGGTGGAGTAGAAGTATAAAGTAGTAGAGATACTCAAGTACGTCATATTTACAGTACTTGAGTTACTTAACGCCACTTCTGTAAATACACAATTAGCTCATATGCTATGACATCATTAAGCTTGGCTGTGTTTAGCATTAGCTTTGTGTATAAATACAGACAACACTTGTTTGAATGTGTTGCATTAAGGAAGTCTAGCGATGCTCTCATCAGTGTTCTCATGTGGGTGGAAACACACTGCTCAAACTACTCATACAAAGCTACTGTACAGTGTACACACCCTTTACTTATGCACAAGTACACAGTATTAGTACACATTGTTAGTGTGTACACGAACATCACACAGTGGTGCATTCAGGCTCCGAACATCTCCCACGCCGCGCGAAGCACAAAGCCGACACACATCACAGGAAACGTTTTAAAAACATGAAACAGAAACACAGAAGAAGAAGGGAGGCTGTGTAAAAGAGTGTAAATGTACCTGAGGAGTGTTTATGGAGAGGTCTGTCGCGGAGAATCCAGAAGAATGTGTGTGTTAACACCCCTCCCTTCTTCTGCACACTGAAGTTGAACACTGTGCGCACGAGAGACTCGGAGAGAGAGAGCGCGAGGAGGGTCACTCCTCCGAGGAGTGCGAGGCGGTAACTCTGCGCATGCGCTGTAGCTTTGACCAGGACGACTCTTCAGAAATACTTATTTTTCTATAAAGTGAAGATTTGTTTACTTGCGTTTGATACATGCTCTGATCGAATAACTGGATGCTGTTGGAAAAACCCAAGAAACAAAGAAACAAATAAATAAATACTACTGAGAAAAAAAAAATAATAATAATACATGCGATTTTGATAGCGTTTTTCCTAATCCTCCAAATCAGAATCAGAAACGGGTTTATTGCCCGGTAGGTTCACACATACGAGGAATTTGACTTGAAATATAAAACCAAAACTCTCCATATAAAACAACAAATCTAATATAAAAGACGCTTTACATAAAATCAGAACAGAAACATTACAAAGAAAACATAAAAACACAAACAGTAGTTAGTAAAATAGTGGGGTGGGGGGTTTGACAGCTGAGTGAATAAGTGAGTCTTTATGAAGGATTGGTCCCACAAGAGGTTTCATATCTTTATTATAATTAATCATATTTTATTACATTATTATCTTTTTTTGTTTTTTTATGTGATTCGATAGATTTTTTGTTTTTATAAAACCTTTGGAGTGCGGGGTGCAGACACATGTACAGCAATTTAACTTCCTAAAAATACAGTTGCATTGTTGCTTTTCAACATTTCGTTTCGTTTTCAAACTTGATCTGAGTCAGAGTGAGACCTCACTGTGTTCCTCTCTCTGCAGCGACACTCCCACTCCTCACATACACCACCAGTACATCTCGGGTTCAAAAAGAGGAACCATACATGATGAACATGCATTCCCAGAAGAGGTGTCCCGCCCTGACCCCATGCCTGACCCGCCCTGACCCCATGCCTGACCCGCCCTGACCCCATGCCTGACCCGCCCTGACCCCATGCCTGACCCGCCCTGACCCCATGCCTGACCCGCCCTGACCCGCCCTGACCCCATGCCTGACCCGCCCTGACCCCATGCCTGACCCCATGCCTGACCCCATGCCTGACCCCATGCCGGACCCCCACAGCCACACAATGCAGGATTTCTACACAATTGAACACACTGAAACTAAAACTAACATTTAATTAGACTTTGTTTCTCTAAATGTCTTTATGCTGCCACTCTATCTCTGAATATTGTTTCCTTTGTTTCCCGTTTAAACTCAAAAACACGAACAAACAAACAAGAGGGGCAAATAATAAAGTAAAAGTTGAATAAATAGCAGTAGGACTGTGATGGGTTAGGGGTCAAAGGTCAAAGGAGAACACACTGTAAAAACAGTTCCGATGGTGAAGTCAACAAAACTCAATTTTTTTATGTAATTTACTTGCCCTAAATTAGTTTTTTTTCAATGTGCGTTTAAATAAGTAACACGTAAGCAACAATGAGAACATGTTTTAAGAACTCATTAATTTGTAAATTAATATCACATTTTCTGAACTTTCTTTAAAAAGACGTTTTGGAAAACGTAATAAAAATGCTTTTGTCAACGCCACGGTCATGCCACGCCCTCAAACGAGAATACCGCGGTGTGAGACTTCCTGTTCCTCTTTGCAGCGGTTCTTCAGCAGTTGGACACGTGTTTACGTTGGATCCTCCTCAAACCATCATAAAACAAGTAAGCATGCCACCTGAGTTATTAATTACTGCTTTTTAACTAGCAAGTTATTTACTTTTCTTGTATTCACTGTTTTGAACGAAACATCGACATTTGAATGCATGCCAGCGCCATTACTGCTGTTAAAGTTAGACTCAGCCCTGTCGTGCTCATGTAGTCTATTTCTTCACGCAAAGTTGTTGGGCAAAGTTTGCATCAAGTGCTTACCGACGCAATTCTGTTAAAAGTGGTTAAGTTAAGAGCACATTAAGAATCAACTCCGCAAACTGTTCCCCTATGCCGCTCTAAGCGTTGGCCCGGGCACCGTGATGCGGCCGCGGGGCTCAGAGGCTCTCCTGCCGTGCATGCTGTGCGGTAAAATACCTCCGTTAAAACTATTCCCTACTACTTTATAACCCAGCGGTTATGTAAGAGTAAGTTACTAATGCGCCGATTTGATATTAATTCCTCTGTATGTATTTCGCCGTTTGTTTTACTGTGAGCAATGAATTATCTTTCTACAATCTTAGTGTACCCAATTTAAACTCATAGTCTGCAGTTACAGCATCGAGTTGTTATTATACAAAATTAAGTGCAAACTATATTTTTCATGCTTATGCAACGCTATAGATGCACATCCATGTTGGAATCTGCAGGAGAGTTAACGTTAGCTCTCAGTAGAAAGAGACGGAGGTGACTTCAGTTAAGGTGCATTCAGGCGCAATTCAGTAAAAGTGTGTATTGGGCGAGGAGGCATGTATAACGTCAGCAAGATGTGTTCAATGTAGTCCAGTAAAATGCAGTCTTTAGCGAGAAATATCAATAAATACAGTTTTATTAAGGAGATGTTTTACTACAACATAAAGTAGATATTAGACAGTATGCAAACGAGATAAAGGAGTGTATATTGAAGTTATTAGGATCTGCTGTGTAGAGAATCATGGAATTGTACTGGTATCTAACAATGCCATCCTTATAAATGTATATAAATACAATACCGTTTTAAATGATAATTGTGTTTTAATGTTTGATTCCATTAATTTAATTAAATATGTTTTGATGAATTCTACTGAAATGATTGTTACATTGTCATCATGTAACTATTTTGTTCTTTCATTTGCCTCACCAGAAAACAGTCACACCTCCTCTTGAAGACATTTAGCCTCCTGCTATGGACTTCAGGCTCACATTAGGTAAGCCCTTGAGTGTGTCAGACTAGTTGTTGTTTCAGAGGTTAATTCAAGACGTGTTATGTTTGCATACCAATATAATGAGCATCAGGTAAATGTACCCATTTCTATTTTTTGAATCACAGATGGGATGGAGATGTAAACTATGCAGCACTAGTGTCATCACTCAAAGTGATATTTTAAAACATTATCGACTCCATCATGGAACCTTTGGACAGAAACGTGCCTTGCCCTGCATTCATGTAGACTGGCCTGCGCTCTCACTTATCAAGATAAAAGTTGAAATAATCGTCTGTTCTTTTTATTCTAGGACCCATGTGCCACTTTCAGGGTGCGTACGGGTGCTGGAAATCCTTGAAAATGCTTGAAATTGTACGAGGTGTTTTCAAGGTTTGAAAAGTGCTTGAATTTTGGGAATGGTGCTTGAATTTGGGATAAAGTGCTTGAAATTGTAAATGCTTTACTTCGCTTTTTAGATTAAAAGAAAATAAAGAAGTCGGAGCGCTTAATTGCTTCGCTTTTACATAAAACAGCTCCGCTCCGGCCTTCCCGCGCAATGCGCGTGACCGGCAAGTGTTTTTGTTACGTGTGTGACCTGGGCATTCTGATGAGAGTGATAGATGACAGTATGCCAGGAGGTTGCCGTGTCAACGAGCGTTGGCTAGCAGAAGACAAATACAAGCCATGGCTAAGACGAGGGTCAAGCCCAAGAGTAGCCTCCTGCAAAGTGTGCAACAATAACGATGCAAGAGTCTGCGCTGACGAGCCACACCACACGAAAGGTACGCCAGAGTAGAGCATTTTAGATTAGGCTATCGTTGCATGTAAAATACATGACACTTTTCTCTGTGCGCGGCAAAACAAGCTCGCCAAAATGGCTTCACTAGTCTGGCAGTATTTTAAGTGTCCGAAAAAGACAGTAAAATAGCGGTATGCAACGTGTGTGTGAAGCAGAAACCCTGCAGCTCCACCCGCTGTGACGGACCGGTGAGCGGAGCAGAGCACACATTAAGAGTTAGACCTAACACTCTTAGCTATTTTATCTACCTCTGGAACAAGATAAACTAGTTATAAATATATTTATTCTTCACTGTCGGGTCACTCATTACTGGATCAGTGAGCTGCAGGAGATACTGACGGGCTGTCAGGAGAGAGAGAGAGGGGGAGAGAGGGGGAGAGAGGAAAAGAGAGCGGTATCGGTATCGGCCGATACTGATTCCGGCGATCGGCCCCAAAATTGGCGATCGGAGCATCCCTAATAATTGTATATATGTTTTATAATGATTGATCATGAAAGTGTTCTCAAAGCTGGTAAAGGTGCAGCTAGTTTGAATGACTTTGTATACTACAGAGTAGCTTGTGGATTTACTCCAGGTGGAACTAAAGTCTGATTTAACACTTGATTATATTTCACATCATTCATCCACATCTGTGAAGTAACTAAAGGTATTAATACATGTAGTGGAGTCAAAGTACACCATTTACCTCTGACTTGTGTTTACTGCCAACCTAAAAGTACCTCAAAAATAGTAATCAATAATATATTGAAAAGTTATTTGGCTGATTGTTTTATATTGGCTCAGCCAGGTTATATGGGATGCCCAGTCTACGTACAGATGGGTCACTCGTTTTGAAATATTAAACTTAGTTTCTTTTCTAACATTTTTAATTGTTCATCCTCATGTAGAATGCTATTATGAAACACACATTTGGTTGTTTATAGCATAAAGAACATCTGATTTAATGTGAGGTAGGGAAATAATCATTTGAGTATAAGTATGTGTATATAAATACGTAATTTACAACAGCTGTAAGATGCTTGAAAAGCTTGAAAATGCTTGAAAAGTGCTTGAATTTGACTTTGGAAAAGGTGTAAGAACCCTGCACTTTATATAAATCTCTGAGCATGAGGTGGGGTTAAAAAGAAGTAGTTGGACATTTTATGAACTATATCAATATCATGACTATTTGGTTCATTTTCTTGCAAACCAGCCTTTTGTTGATGGCTTAAACCCCTTGTAATGCATGTGAATAGCACCTCTGTTACCGTCTGTTAACAGCTAATGTAAACTGGCTCGTTATGTTTTCAAGACGGATTTGATTTTTGTTTTGAGGAAAACACATGGTGTGTCCTGATTTGTACTCAATTTAGTGTTTTGTTTGTATTTACAGGGAACAGCAGAGGTCGAAGTGCAACAGAGGCTCGTGATGCACAGCATGAAGTGATACGTTGCCCAAGAGCCAGATGCAGTTATAACCATCAAGTAATAACCATGTGTCTCCATGTATGTTAATGTGTTGTGCTTTTAAACAAACTTCTTACTCTTTTATGACAACTGTTTTGAAATAATCACATTTTAATAAAATGTATTAACATGTCCATAACGTTCCCAGGGATGCAAACTGGTCACCTTTCGGCGAAATTCGCCGTTTTGATTCCAAAATAGGTCGTTTGTGTGATTCATGTAGATCTGCAATAAAAATATGTTTGGGGTATGGGGGGGGTCTGGGACCCGGAGTAATCTGCGGCCGCGAGCTGTTATGTGCCATCATGACACGCATGGTGTTCTTTTTGTATATATTATAATGAAGCGCGAGCTGTGTGCTCGAGTCTTCCTGCCGGCTCTGCTCATGGATGTAGAATAAGGCTCTGCTGCTCCGGGATGAGGGTCTAGCTTCAGCAGCTACATTACCTACGGGTGCGTTCGTTAATATTAACTGTGCGGTCCGGAGTCACTGTGGCACAGACTGGACCGCTGGTTAGAACGGGGTGTTCAGAGCAGAGCTCCCTGTCGGAGCGGCAGAGCGTGATGTGCACTGAAAAGTGTTCCTGTCGCAATATTATTTAATGAATCGTTGAGCTAGCTAACTAGCATACATTGTCACTATCTGCTAACGTTAGCTTTAGCCTTCGTTTTCAAATAGTTTCTTTCATAGGCTATAAACGGAGGTGGTATAAGTATCTTGTACTTGAGTAAAAGTAGAAGTACTCAGATCTTGTTCTTGAGTAAAAGTAGAAGTACTCAGATCTTGTACTTGAGTAAAAGTAGAAGTACTCAGATCTTGTACCAGATTTGTACTGAGTTAAAAGTAGAAGTACTCAGATCTTATTCTTGAGTAGAAAGTACTCAGATCTTATTCTTGAGTAGAAGTACTCAGATCTTGTACTTGAGTAAAAGTAGAAGTACTCAGATCTTGTACTTGAGTAAAAGTAGAAGTACTCAGATCTTGTACTTGAGTAAAAGTAGAAGTACTCAGATCTTGTACTTGAGTAAAAGTAGAAGTACTCAGATCTTGTTCTTGAGTAAAAGTAGAAGTACTCAGATCTTGTACTTGAGTAAAGGTAAAAGTACTCAGATCTTGTTCTTGAGTAAAGTAGAAGTACTCAGATCTTGTACTTGAGTAAAAGTAGAAGTACTCAGATCTTGTACTTGAGTAAAAGTAGAAGTACTCAGATCTTGTACTTGAGTAGAAGTAGAAGTACACAGATCTTGTTCTTGAGTAGAAGTACTCAGATCTTGTACTTGAGTAAAAGTAGAAGTACTCAGATCTTGTACTTGAGTAAAAGTAGAAGTACTCAGATCTTGTACTTGAGTAAAAGTAGAAGTACCAGAGTGTAGGAATACTCTGTTACAGTAAAAGTCCTGCATTCAAAATGTTCCTCAAGTGAAAGTAGAAAAGTATTTCTCATCAAAATATAGTGAAAGTAGACAGTAAAAGTAGTCATTGTGCAGATTGGTCCATTTCAGAATAATATATATGATATGTTTTATAATGATTGATCATGAAAGTGTTCTCAAAGCTGGTAAAGGTGCAGCTAGTTTGAATGACTTTGTATACTGCAGGGTAGCTTGTGGATTTACTCCAGGTGGAACTAAAGTCTGATTTAACACTTGATTATATTTCACATCATTCATCCAGATCTGTGAAGTAACTAAAGGTATAAATACATGTAGTGGAGGAAAAGTACACCATGTACCTCTGAACTGTAGTGGAGTAGAAGTACACCATGTACCTCTGAACTGTAGTGGAGTAAAAGTACACCATGTACCTCTGAACTGTAGTGGAGAAGAAGAACAAAGTAGCAAAACATTGAAATACTTAAATAAAGTACAAGTATCTCAAAATTGTACCCAAGTATAGTACTTGTTGAGTTTATGAACTTAGTTACTTTACACCACTGGCTATACAGATAGAAAGACAGCCTTGCACAGAGGCATGAAAATACATTTTCAAAATTATAAACTGACTGCTACACAATTAAAATAAATGCTTTTATACATTTCTATTAGATGTGACTCTTTGGCGTTTCTGTTATTATTAACTGCTTTAGTTGTTCTGACTGCTAACATCCTGTTATTCCTCATTTTAAACCTGTTCCACTCTGAGCCTGTTTTTCAGGTCTCAGGCTCGAAAATGACATTCCCAGAACAAATGACCATATCTTCCCTTCTAAAAGGGTTAAATTAATAATCTTTTTTCTCAAAGTAATGATAAACCTGTGAGTTGGATGTAGAAGTGTCAGAATCAATATAAATGTTTTTTATTTTAAAGAAAATTCAGATTTTACATAGTAAAAAACTGTAAATTATAGTGTCCGTCCAAAAATTATTTTTTACAGATAGTGAAAACTACCCTTGGATGATGGGTTAGTAGACTAAAAGCTTTAGGAATCCAAAGTACAACATATAATAAGTACCCTGTATCAAGATTGATGCAAAACAAGTGAAATTTGACCTTTTTAGAGAGATTTAGCCAAAAACTGGGCCATCTGGGGTCATTTGGGTGGATTTGACCTATCTCTGGCCCCCCTTGCTCGATTTGGTTGGTTGACATACCCTTGTGACCGTTAGAGCCAATAGAATCGAAGGGGGAGGACAACACCCACACAAGCTGTAAAGAAAAAATGTGGGCGCTTCGCGTGTGGAAAACGAAACCAAACTGGAGGAATGTCTCCTTCTGGAGTTTGGAAACTAAAACGCAGTTGTATTGCTTATGGATTATCAGAAATAATTTCAAAGAAGGCACAGACACATAGGATGAACCTATGGATTAACTGCAGCATCGTTTTTTTATCGTTTTAATGCCATTGAAGACCACTTTTGACCAAGGTAAGCCATATTTACGTGTTTAGCTTCTTAGCTCCACATGTGATGATGTACGCTTTCGTTTAGAGCGTCGCGAATGTTTATCACTGAGTGTTGAGGTGGGCACCGTTAGATTCAGTGTCTCCAGGACACCAAAAAAGAGTGGTTGGTTGTGCATCTAGGATAAGTAATAAGGGAGTTATGAGTGAGTTTAAGTGCCTTTGTAGGTCCCGTTTTTTCGCTTGAGGCTAATTCAGAGGCTGAGTGCTAGCATTGTGGGTTTTTTTTTGAATTTTTTTTTTAAAAAGATCAGTTAGCTGAGTTTCTTCCCGTTACATGGATATAACACATTCATAGTTTTATTCAATATTAAGATTCCTTAGACGTTGTTTCCTGCAAATGACGCGTTTTATCCGCCCCGGTACCGGGGGAAGGCGTGAAACAGGTTTTTAAAGCCGATATTCCGTGGGGTCGGGGGGCTCGGATCCTTGTCACCTTTTTCATACCTGATGAGTTTGCATCCCTGCGTTCCCTTTTTTAATTTATTTGTTTAATCTGCGATGTTTCAATGCTATCAAATATTTAAAGGGTTGGATTGAAATCAGGAAGAGTTTGTCGTATATAGGTTCCGGCAACTCAATTGTGTTTTATAATTTACTTTATTCTCGTGTGGTTCTTAGCAGATTGTTATTTGCATTGGTTGCACTTAATATCTGGGCTTTTAATTGTAGGCTCATCTCATCTTTTCATATGCAGAGAAAATCACATTAGTGAGTTTACCCAACTCCTATAATTGCTTGGAATCGCTTGACACATATTTTTTAAGTTTTAGCAAAGTAACACATTCTTGAGTAGAGGAAAACTAAAGAAAGTACATTTCACCAACTCAAAAAATGCAAAAGTTGACTAAACTCTTAAAATTGCTTGGAATCACTTGACACATATTTTTTAAGTTTTACCAAAGCAACAGTTTTTACAGTGCAGGCTGTGATGGGTTAAGGGTCAAAGGAGAACAGGCTGTGATGGGTTAGGGGTCAAAGGTCAAAGGAGAACAGGCTGTGATGGGTTAGGGGTCAAAGGTTTAAACTCAAAACACGACAACATGACGGTTGAATTTGAAGGATATAGGGTTTTGGAGTTGAGTCGTGGATCTGAGTCTACATAAATACACTTTGATTGATTGAACATCAGGGCCCTTTCTCATTTCTCTAACTCCCCTCCTCGACTCCTATCCTCGTGTCTTAGTCCCGCCCACAGGAGATGCGAGCCGAGGAGTCGAGGAGGGGAACCGAGGAGATGGAGAGAGGAGAGGAAGCGGAGGAGAGAGGAGAGAAACCGAGGAGAGAGAGGGGAAACCGAGGAGAGAGGAGGGAACCGAGGAGAGAGGAGAGGGAAGCGAGGAGAGAGGAGGGGAACAGAGGAGAGAGGAGGGGAACAGAGGAGAGAGGAGGGGAACAGAGGAGAGAGGAGAGGAACAGAGGAGAGAGGAGGGGAACAGAGGAGTGAGGAGAGGAACAGAGGAGAGAGGAGGGGAACCGAGGAGAGAGGAGGGGAACAGAGGAGAGAGGAGGGGAACAGAGGAGAGAGGAGGAGGAGAGAGGAGAGGAAGCGAGGAGAGAGGAGGGGAACAGAGGAGAGAGGAGAGGAAGCGAGGAGAGAGGAGGGGAACAGAGGAGAGAGGAGGGGAACAGAGGAGAGAGGAGGGGAACAGAGGAGAGAGGAGGGGAACAGAGGAGAGAGGAGGGGAACAGAGGAGAGAGGAGGGGAACAGAGGAGAGAGGAGGGGAACAGAGGAGTGAGGAGAGGAAGCGAGGAGAGAGGAGGGGAACAGAGGAGGGGAACAGAGGAGAGAGGAGGGGAACAGAGGAGAGAGGAGGGGAACAGAGGAGAGAGGAGGGGAACAGAGGAGAGAGGAGAGGAAGCGAGGAGAGAGGAGGGAACAGAGGAGAGAGGAGAGCGAGGAGAGGAGGAGAGAGGAGGGGAACAGAGGAGAGAGGAGAGGAAGCGAGGAGAGAGGAGGGGAACAGAGGAGAGAGGAGGGGAACAGAGGAGAGAGGAGAGGAACAGAGGAGAGAGGAGGGGAACAGAGGAGAGAGGAGGGGAACAGAGGAGAGAGGAGGGGAACAGAGGAGAGAGGAGGGGAACAGAGGAGAGAGGAGGGGAACAGAGGAGAGAGGAGGGGAAGCAGCAGGCGGTTAGAGAAATTAGAAATCCTCTCGTGGATCTGAGTCTATATAAATAAACTTTGATTGATTGATTGATTGATTGATTGATTGAACATCAGGAGTCAGGACTTCTCCCCAAAATGTTCCAGATTAAAATGTTTGCCATTTCATTTACTTATTTAAGATGTTCTCTTTCAGGATGGATATCTTTATTAGTACTAATACACCAATGCCACATATTGTTAAACACACATGTATGTTATATAAAGTACGTTGTGCATACTTTTACTTTCATTTCTCATGTTTTATGTATTTTATATATTATATATATATATTATACGTTTAGTTTAACTTTAAAATTGTATACAAATAATTTTTTAATTATTGACTTTTTCCATTTTTTGCACAATTTTACTTTTTCATTGATAGAAATATTTGTATTTATTCCTCTAACCTTATTTTTTATAAATTATTTTTTATTTAACTTAACTTTATTCTTATTTGAATATTTAGTATTTTAGTATAATATCAGACGCAAATCTGGATCAGCTCTGTTGTTCCCCCGTTTTTAGAGATTTGGGTACGGAGGAAAAGAGAGAGGGTTTTATTTGCTCACACTTTGTGAGTTCCCTGATACATATTTATGTATAAAATACATCAAAAAGTGCATTTTGCATGATAGGTCCCCTTTGAGTATATATTTAGTAAAAAAATATTATTTTATTGACATTTCTTAATTGATTTTTGATGTTTATAGAAATATTTAATACCGTCACAAAACCCAATTTTCACGAGTTCCCAATAACACTGAACACAAACACCCGTGTATATTTTCATTGTTGTTTATTGGTCAGTATTTCTCACAGGCAATAATAATCATTGTCATAATAGTGCACTTTTCCTTTTTTGTAATTATACTACAGACATTTCTCTTCGTCGTCATCATTTCGCTGTTTTTCTCGACCCACCCCCCCCCCCCCAACACGCCTCCCTCAAATTTCATTTTTATTTTTTTTCAACGCCACAAATTCCCCTTTCTAAGGTGTGGAGTTTCAGGAGTTTGGGGGTTAAGGGTGGAGGGTTAGGGTAGTACGGGTGTAAGGGGAATAATGGCAGGAGATTATAGTCGTACAATTGTAACTGCAAGAATAACGATGAGAGGAACGGTGACTACAGTGTCGATAAAAGATAGTGAACGCTACATAGATATGGATGGAATACAATGGAGACAAGCGTACAGTGTATACAAATGAATATAAATGTATACATCGTCTGCGTAGAGTATAAAACAAGGGGAAGGTTATATGAGGGGTGAGATATGTGCACATACAAAGAGGAGGAATCGGGATGGGGGGGGTGTAGAAAAGTGAATTGGGGGAGATAAAGGAGGGGGAGATTTATTTCAATAGGAGCCATGGGTGCAAAGAGTCCCGTACTGAGTGGATTTTGATGCAAAGTTTGATTAAAATACAGCAAAATCCTGCAAAAATTCCTCTCTATCATTCAACTCGCTCTGTCTTTCCCTAAAAGCCAATGACATAACTTTGTTTCATGTATGTGTGTAACTTTAAACCCCCTGAACTTACAGGTGTGAGGGGCCTCGCAGCTGCTGCTGGATTCTGCTAAAAGGCCCACTGTAAACGCCAGGAAGGAAAAAGAAAGCCTCTGATTACATAATAAGGGGGGGGGGGGGGGGGGGACACATTGAAGTGTTCTGTGAAACCAGATGGAAAACTGTCCTGATGACACTGAACAAGACAGTAGTTTTCACAGAGCTTTCTCGTAGGATATAAACCTGGGAAGTTTTGTTTGCAGTTGGATGTTGATGAGTGTAAGCAGACAACTGCAAACCACACTTTCCAGTTCTTCCAATAGAAACTGGCTCTTAAATCTACAAATAAAAGCAGTTTCAGTTGAGGGTGCAGAGTGTGAAGAGACCAGTGAAAGTCGACTACAAACGTGACGTGGTTTCAGTGGATCGGTTGGTTGGCAAAAAGTCTTCAAAAGGGTGAATGAATTTGACAGGAAATGCAGTTACTGTTGTTGTTATCGAGCATTCAGCAAGTCTGCAGCCAGGCTAGCTCTGTGATGCTACTTTGAGCTACATGCTAACTGATGTACAGCTAAAATATGGAGACTTTTCTTCCCTTTCTCTTCCGGCTTAACAGTATTTACTCTAGCTAGCTTTGTATTTTACTAAAAGTGGATGTAGGGAATGAATATGACCCACAATGCAAGAGTCTGCAGACATGCTAGCTCTGTGAGGCTTTACTGTGAGCTGAATGCTATCTGACGTTGAGCAAAGAAGAACAAAAATATGGAGAATTTTCGTTCTTCCCTCCTCCTGATTAACGGTATTTACTCTAGCTAGCTTTGTATTTGACTAAAAGTGGATATGAGGTGAGTTTGTCTGTAATAAAATAGACTAACAGTCTGCAGCCATGCTAGCTCTGAGAGGTTGTAATTTGAGCTACATGCTAATTGATGGTTAGCAGGTGTCATGTTTGCCATGTGCTTGGTTTACCTCGTTAGCATGCTAACAGTTGATAGTTAGCTCTAAACCCAAAGCAGAGCTCAGGATCAGGGAATGTTTTGCAGGTGTTTTACCATAAAGCAAAGTATTTTACCTGTTGACTTACAAGTCAGAGGATAACTATTTATTTATTTAGCATTCTGAAATATAAAGACACTAGAGTCTGCAGACATGCTAGCTCTGTGAGGCTTTACTTTGAGCTGAATGCTAACATCAGTTAGCATTCAGCAAAGTAGAGCTACAATATGGAGAATTCTCCGTTCTTTCCTCCTCCTGTTTAACGGTATTTACTCTGACTCGCTTTGTATTTTACTAAAAGGTGAGTTTGTCGGTAATAATAGAGACTAACAGTCTGCAGCCATGCTAGCTCTTAGTTGACCTCGTTAGCATGCTAACAGTTGCCAGTTAGCTCTAAACCCGAAGCAGAGCTCAGGTTTAGGGAATGTATTGCAGCAAAGTATTTGATCTGCTGATTTAGCTGGAAAACAAGTCAGAGGATTTCTAAAGTGACTTGGGTTCATTCTCTAAGATCATGAATTACAATATTTCAGTTTGCACCAACAACAAGCCATCATTAGCCAAGTTTACATCCAAAGTTATCCCAAATGTTGTTCGATCCACTTATGTAACGCGTTTAGCAGCGTAGCATTCTGCTCTCTTTCGCCCTGAACAAATAAAGGAGTGAATACATTTCCAGTGTTGAGACTCTTTTGTCCTCGAAGCTTATCTCTATCTGTGTGTGCATAACGTGTGAACATGGTGCTAAACAAACAGGGAGAAACACAGTGTAAAAATGCATGGTATTTTTGCAGCATTAATTGTCATAATAGAGAAAAAGGAGAGGAATTGTTTTATGTTTTTTTCAGGGAAAGCTTGTTTCTCAAAAGAGACATTTCCCGTTCTTAACCCATCTCCTGTTTTTCCATTCATGAAACACTTTTAACAAATACATGACAAACAAATAGATAAATAAATACACTTTCAATAAATATATGTGGAACAAAAATAAGTTAACACTTTCAAAAGAGTTTTTCACATTCACATTGTTGGTGCCGCCCTCATAAACAATCAAAACAGAACGACAGGTGCAGAAGTAGAAAACAAGGTATGGAAAATATAAAAGAAAACAAGATTAATTTCATTCTTTATGTGTGGCTTCACTTTTCCTCGTCCAGGCAGATTGTGTGCAGTGTTTCTATAGCAAGTCTCAGCTATTTCCTTTCCCTTCTTGTAAAAAGTCCATCATTTGTTCGTTTCTCCATCGAAGAAGACTTTATTTGGGGCTTTGGCGTCGCCCTGCATCCTTTTGCATCTATTGTCAAACTAAAAGGAACTTAGAAAGGGTTTCGGTGGCTCTAATTGTGGCTCTAAAAAGCCAGTTTGACCAGCCTTTTTTATTCTAATTTCACTTTCCTATCATGTTGTACTTTCAAGGACTTCTCAGGAAAGATTTGGACTTAATTCAATACAATATTCACATGCTAATTTCTTTGTACATTGAAAGAGTTATTAGTCACTGTAATGCACCCTCCTATACATACTGGTTGTTCAGTAGTTCCTCCACCGTGAGAGATAGAACACAAAATCCCCATCACAAAAATGCTTTCTTGAACTAATCTGAAGCTAACATGAAGATTTAGTCATGTGAGACAAGCCAAATCAGTGTCTTTCTCCTGGCAATCATGAAGGCTTGTGCCTTGTTTACATAATATAATACAGATTATAAATTAGCCTTGTAGTTTTAATGTTTAGGGACAATTATGAGAGTTACAATCTCGTCAACTTGATAAAAAGAACTGCAAAAATGTCCACAGATTGCTGGCAAAGAGGCCGCATAGCAACAATAGCAACCAGTTAGCTCTGGATTAAAGCACTGATGCTAATGCTAATATTTTAGCTAATTTAAAAGCAGCTATGATAGGCTTACACTATTACTTTGTATCTGGTGTCATTTGTTAACAAACCATACAAATGTGACAGGCAAAAGTAGTTAAATGAGTCTTTTTAAAGTATGTGACTACAAGGCTAGTTTTGGGTTAGCCATCTCAAAAAACCACAACACTAATGCTAACATTATATTTAACATCTAACATTTTCAGCAACTTTTGAAACTATCAGTCCATATGTTCAGTTAGAAGTAAAAGTATTGTCTAATTATTTTTTATCAGGCAAATATAAATTGTGCCAGCTAAAATGACAGCTTTAGCTAGCTAGATTGTTAGGCTAACAGTAGCTCAATGAGTTGGCAGAAAACTCAAGCTAACTCCTTTTAAAACAATAACCTTTAAAAGGGTCTTAAATATGAGTGTGATAGCTATCATGTATATTATATTATGCCTTAGATGCAGAATGAAAAGTGAGCCTATGACTTGTATGTAGCATGTTGAGAAAACCAAATAAGCCTATTAATGGTTGCTAAGCTATGCTTTGAGAACTGCTTTTCGAGGCAGGGTTTAACTAATGTAAGTTAGGCTAACTCCGACCGCTAACGCCTCTTTTAGCTTCTGCTAACATTAGAATGGAGAGACGTAAAAGCTCAATGCTATTATGCTAACAGTAAACAGTACAACAGTAATGTTAGCACAATAGTACTGTTAGAGTACAAAGTATGCACAACACTTCAGCTTTTTGAGGAATCCAAAGTTAGCTAGTTTGGTTTCTAAGCTTCACTTGAACAATGTAAGCTTTGGCTAACGTTAGCATTCAGACTGTGGACTTTGTATCCCATCTTTCAAGGTAGAGTCGCACTTGGGAGGAATTACAGGAGAAACAACGGCTTCGTAAATGAATATTGTATTTATAAAGACTTGGAAAACATTCCTCAACAAACAGACCCAGCTTTCAGTGCCATTTCTACGTCAGCTTAAATTCATGCGGCTACTTTTTTCCTTCCTTTGCTACCAAATGAATACATCTTGCTAGCTACTCTCTGTTTAATCTCCATCTATCTATCCCTCTCTACTCCTCTAGTGTGAATTTTCACTTGTGAGACATTCTAACTGTGGTGTGACGACTAGTGTCCTCTAAATCTAACTAGCTATCCACTTTTTCTCCTCCGTTAAAGGCAATACGGTATCATAGCTTTATCAGTGTAATTCAGAAATAACCGTGGGAAATGTATGTTTCTCAAACACTCAAGGAAAATCCGATGTTAAGCTAGCTAAAGGGCTACGTAGATCCATTTTCCGTCATTCTTGCCCTGCTCTCAGACTCCCTGATGGTTAAAGAACAGCATTATGTCTGCTAATTATCTTTAGAGAAATCCACTTTAACGATCAAGTATATTCCTGTAACTCTTTCTCGTAAGACATCCTTATTTTGCTTGAGAACACACATTTGTCTTCATTTAGAAAGTGAGGAGAGCGGGTTTCCTGTCTCCACACGAGGAGGTGTTGATGATCCAGGTGTCAGAAAATAATAAAAGACGTTTGAGTGACGGATGGAGGTTTCCTGGTGGATTTGAACCACGTGTTGTGAGTGCAGCTTTGTGAGAAGGTCGTGTGCTTTTTGGATTTGTTGAGCGGATGAACAATGTTTTTCCATGGCTGTCATCTTTTCCTGTATAGAGTGGTGCAGGAATGAGTCCTAAAGCCCGGGAATGAGTCAGCATTTTAGCACCTGGTCTGGAGGTCAATGGTTTCTGAATGTGTTTTTGGTTGTTGTTGCTATCAAGTGTCTAAATGATACGACTTAACGACTAAACAAAGTCATGTGACCGTGCTGTAGTTCCTTTATAGCCCAACATTAGCCGCCTTTAGCTTAGCGGTGGTGACATGAAGTCATGTGACCGTGAAGTCATGTGACCGTGCTGTAGTTCGTTTATAGCCCAACATTAGCCACCTTTAGCTTAGCGACGGTGATGTGAAGTCATGTGACCGTGCTGTAGTTCCTTTATAGCCCAACATTAGCCGCCTTTAGCTTAGCGGTGGTGACGTGAAGTCATGTGACCGTGCTGTAGTTCCTTTATAGCCCAACATTAGTTTTTTACTTTAGAAATCATAAAGTGGTGTTAATGTGTGGAGATTATCCTGCTGAACTAAATGTGTAAGTATTATAAATGTTAAGAATATTTTCTGCAATAACCCAAAATCACATGGAGAAATCCCATTGGACCAGGGAGATGCTGCCTTCAGGGACCAACATAGAAATACAACATTACGGCACCACTCTATTTCTCTTGTTTGTTGGGACTTCTTGCACCATCTTGTCTTCAGGCTCTGATGAGAAGCTTTTGTCTCTGAAGTCTGACACACTTCTGCTAAAATCCGGGAAAGTTCTCCGTCATTTCCCAAGATCAGCTTCAAGGAAAATGTCCCCTTCCTCCTTTACATTGCTTTGGAATAATGGCAAGAAGCAAGGAAGGAAGTGAGGAAAGTAGTCTAGTTGCAGCTCATAGAGTCCTGTCGTGAACCCGGACATGTTGAGTACCCCAAAGGTTTATGTAGGAGCCAAAATGCTACTTAGCCTGAGTTTATTATTTGTATTATCATTACTTGTTTGCGTACATTTTATTTGTATTTGTTGAGCACTTCCACATGGGTGTGGTTTGTGTTTTTAGGTCACCTGTTACCTTGCGCTGACATAAGTTATTGTGTGTTTGATTTTGTTTATTAAAGTACTGGCAACCCAGCTTGAAGAAAACTGCCGGATGCCAGAAGTGGGAAGTAGTGGAGTACAAATACTTCGTTACTGTACTAAGTACATTTTTCTGGTATCAGTACTTTACTCCACTACTTATTTTTCTGACGACTTGTTACTTTGACTTTTTACATTTTGAACTCAAATACCTGTACTTTCTACTTCTTACATGTTGAACTCAGGTACTCTTTAAAACAGCTGCTAGTTATGGGTACTTTTTACTGAAGTACATTTCAAAGCCCTCTTTACTTTGACTTGAGTAAAGAAGTTTAGTCAGTACTTCTACTTTCACCAGAGTATTTTTAAACACGAGTATCTGTACTTCTACTTGAGTAAAGGAGGTGTGTACTGTTGTCATCTCTGCCGGATGCTAACCTGCATATGATGGGACATTTGCCAAACTTTTGGAGGTACTCAACATTTCCCAGATTCTCACCGCTGGCAACTAGACTGGACTAAATAGGAAAAGGATGAGGGGAGGACTGAGGGAAGGAGGAGAAAAAGGCCTTTTAGGACGACCCTCTTCCCAGACATTCGTTCAGGGGTGAGACTGCGTCCCGTTAGACGCCGACAGGAGTCTGGTCTTGTCTTTTCCCGACTCTTTTCTCTGTAAAGTCGTCCCGCTGCTGCTTCCCTCCGCCGGACGATCCTTTTCCACCCGATCTCGCTCAGAACCGCTTTCGGAGCGTCGGGAATTCTGCCGGGAAGGAGTGGAGGGCCGGGAGATCTGACAGCCGTTCTTCTCATCTGAGGGGCCAGAGGTGGGACAACAGAGAGAGGAGACTTGAAACAAACAATACTGGAGGAAGGGGAAGAAGAAGTACTCTGATATTTAATTAAGTAAAGTAGCAATACTACAGGGAAGAAGTACTCTGTTACAAGTAAGAGTACTGCATTCAAAATATAGTGAAAGTAGCGACAGTAAAAGTAGTCGTTGTGCAGATTGGTCCATTTCAGAATAATATATATGATATGTTTTATAATGATTGATCATGAAAGTGTTCTCAAAGCTGGTAAAGGTGCAGCTAGTTTGAATGACTTACTGCTGATGAATATCTGAACCTATAATTATAGGTTCATGTTTATTTATTAGTGTATTTATATTTTATATTAGCTAATCATCTGAATCTCTAAAAAGCTGTAAAAAAAAAAGCAAATCATAAAAGACTCAGGTAAAGAACCCCAAAATCTTAGTTGGGTACAGTGTGTGTGTGTGTGTGTGTGTGTGTGTGTGTGTGTGTGTGTGTGGTGTGTGTGTGTGTGTGGTGTGTGTGTGTGTGTGTGTGTGTGTGGTGTGTGTGTGTGTGTGTGTGTGTGTGTGTGTGTGTGTGTGTGTGTGTGTGTGTGTGTGTGTGTGTGTGTGTGTGTGTGGTGTGTGTGTGTGTGTGTGTGTGTGTGTTTCTTACCAGCCAGTGCCTGCACAGAGGGCTGATCATGAGAGCTCAGCAGCTGAGCCTGAATCGTCTCCACCACTCTCTTAAATCTGCGACTCGGACCTGAGAGCAGAGAGAGGAGCAACAGTGATTCATTTATTGTGTTTTTTTTTTTTAAGCCTACAAAAAAATGGAGATGTTGAATTCATGGAAGACATCCTCATGAATAGAATAAGGGGGACTGTGGCTTCAAAATACAAAGACAGTCTAAAGTGGGAGAACAGGGATCACACTAGAGGCACACAATACTAATATGAACCTGAAAATGCACATATTTCCACAAGTTTGGTAAAAATACTTCATTCAAAAGTACTATTGAAATTTGAAGTGATGTTCCTGGGGAAAGTAGATATAATGGATAATGACAATAAGTACATTTTTAACATTTTATAAGTTGGAAGTGGACGAGCCAAGAGGTTCCAACGGAGGGAGAGTGGATGGACGTGATCCATGAGACATATGTAGTGGAAAAGTTACTACAGAGCACATGGGTCAAACTCAAGGCCCGGGGGCCAAATCAGGCCCGTGGTGGATTTAATTTCGGCCCGCAGGATAATTTCTAATTACTATTAGATCTGGCCCTCCGGTATATTGCACGCACACCTTCACTCCATCCTGAGGGTCTCCTCAGCTCAGAGCCTGACCCCAAACATTGATGACCTTGCACCCAAGATGAGATGCCAAGTATCTGAGCTAGCATCACAGAGCAGCACACTGAGTTTACATGGATGTTTCCTTCTGCACTTTCTCTCTCACGACAACAGGGCATGTTTGGTTTTCTCTTTGAGGGAAATAGTTTTGTTGAAGCTGTTGTTGGCCTGTGGAGAAATGTAATCATAAGAAATTACTCAGAGCCATAAGAAATGAATGCAACTGATTATTTAATGTTTCATGTTGTTTTTATAGGCAATCATTTAAGCTTTGTTAGTTCCAGGTTTAATATGTGCAATAAGTTCATTTCAATATGTTTGGCAATAAACATTGAACCAGTCCGGCCCTCGACTAGTACCCATTTTTTAATGTTGGCCCACTGTGTATTTGAGTTGGACCCCCCTGGTACAGAGGGAAAAGTTTGAGAAGAGGTGGAAGGGACGGCGGGATTTGGTGAGGCCCACAAGGCCAGATTTAGTTGAGCTTAAAAAAGGAGGGTTGCTGAATGACTGAGAGCTCTTGCCCGTCTATGAGTCTGTTTGTTCCTCTGCTCGTTAACCTGTAAAGAAAGGAACAAAATGAACACATTACCTGCGATCAGGCTGAAGGTGACGCTGTAGATCCCCAGCTCTCTCTTCCCCTCCCTCTCTCTCTCTCTCTCGCCCTCAGAGAAACCAATGTCCACCTGAAGAGAATATCAGAGATTAGAGATCATAATAATAATAATAATAATAAACAGGTTATTTATAAAGCGCTTTTCATGGTGCTCAAAGCGCTTTACAAGCAGATGGTGATTAATATCAGTTTGTGTGTTTCTTTCTATCCATCTCATCAGTGTTCCTGTAGTGTTACATGCCACCACCAGGGGGCAGTGAAGATGGACACACTGCTGCTTTATGGAAACTACAAGATAAATGAAATATTGTGAGCTCATCTATGTGTCTGCAAATATAAATACAACATGCAATATCAAGTACAAAAACACTACGTGATGTATATTAGTTGTATTATATGTACAAACATAATACATCAATATCTTACATATTAAAGGCTCAACAGAATATATTTTTGAATATAGGGAGGGCCCTTTAATATTGGACTACTTGCAGTAACAGTGCATTTTATTATAATTGTTAACAAATAATCTACTCTACTGAGAACAACATTTCTTTTTACCATTTTGATATTTTTCCCCACAATTGTAGGTCCTTCATTTTACACTTATTTAGTTTTTTTTTTTTGTTTTTTTTTTTTTCATGTTGTGTGTGTGAGCGAATACAGCAACCCTGTGCTGTGATATATGCAATATGAATTCTGCCTAAACGCAGGCTAAAGCTGCTTGAAGGTTTTAGATTGTATACTAGCATTAAATATGAATGTTCCATAATTAAATATTTGTTTATATGATGCTGATATTACAACATTTAAACTCTTCACAGGGAGCATTTGCATATCGAAATAATTATATCATTATCCACATGATATACTCTGCATGTTTTAATGTTACTGGCCAGGCCACATGGGGATGGATAGTTAATAAAAACGCAGAAATACCTGGAACTTGACGGGCTTCTGGAAGACAGACGGGCCGCCGGAGGACTTGTACTCTGCCCGGAAACTATTCTGAGAAACAACACTGTGGCTGAGGGACGGGATCTGAGAGGAGAGAGAGAAACACTCAGAGGAACTAAACGCCATAAATACAGCTTATATAAGGGACTACAGCACGGTCACATGACTTCACGTCACCACCGCTAAGCTAAAGGAGGCTAATGTTGGGCTATAAAGGAACTACAGCACGGTCACATGACTTCACAACACCACCGCTAAGCTAAAGGAGCTAATGTTGGGCTATAAAGGAACTACAAGCACGGGTCACATGACTTCACGACACCACCGCTAAGCTAAAGGAGGCTAATGTTGGGCTATAAAGGAACTACAGCACGGGTCACATTGACTTCACCGTCACCACCGCTAAGCTAAAGGTGGCTAATGTTGGGCTATAAAGGAACTACAGCACGGTCACATGACTTCACGTCACCACCGCTAAGCTAAAGGTGGCTAATGTTGGGCTATAAAGGAACTACACCACGGTCACATGACTTCACGTCACCACCGCTAAGCTAAAGGAGGCTAATGTTGGGCTATAAAGGAACTACAGCACGGTCACATGACTTCACGTCACCACCGCTAAGCTAAAGGTGGCTAATGTTGGGCTATAAAGGAACTACAGCGCGGTCACATGACTTCACGTCACCACCGCTAAGCTAAAGGTGGCTAATGTTGGGTGTGATGACGTTTAGTCGTCTCATTTAGACACTTATACGATATGAAATCCACCAGTGGGGTATTTACTGACGTATCTCTTCAGCTTGTTGTTAAAACCACAGACCTTCCTTTCAGACCTAAAAACACATTCAGAAAACCATTGACCTCCAGACCACGGGACAGGATAGTGATGAAATGCTGACTCATGCCAAGGGTTTAGGACTCATTTCCTGCACCTCTATATATATATAGTATCATATATGAATGTTTAAACTCACGGAGAGGAACGCGTGCACGATGTCCGCCTTGATGGAGCTGAGCGGTTTGTCTCGAATCATCACGAAGATCTGCTCCTCTTTTCTCCAGAGTGATGAAGTTCCCGAACCCATGACTTCTTAGCCAGTCTGCAACAAGCAGGGTTGCGATACACATAAGATAAGATAGGATAGGATAAGATCAGATAGGATAAGATAGGATCAGATAAGATAGGATAACAATAAGATAGGATAGGATAGGATAGATAACATAAGATAAGATAGGATAAGATAAGATAGGATAACATAAGATAAGATAGGATAGGATAAGATAGATAACATAAGATAAGATAGGATAAGATAAGATAGGATAACATAAGATAAGATAGGATAGGATAAGATAGGATAAGATAAGATAGGATAAGATAGGATAAGATAAGATAGGATAACATAAGATAGGATAGGATAGGATAGATAACATAAGATAAGATAGGATAAGATAAGATAGGATAACATAAGATAAGATAGGATAGGATAAGATAGATAACATAAGATAAGATAGGATAGGATAAGATAATATCAGAATACTTTTTTTAGTCCCAGAGAGGGGAAAAGTACATTGTTACAGCAGAAAAGAGCCACAGACAGCTTAATGTTACCAGATAAGATAGGATAAGATAGGATAGGAAGTACTTTATTGATACCAATCTGAGAAATGTTTGCGTTGCAGCAGCATAACAAAACAAGGCATTGTACATAAGAGAAATTAAAAGAGTAGAAATAAACAATTCTAAAAATGAAAACATCTCAAATAGAAATAAAACAGCATTAAAAAATTAAAACATATACATTTTTATCAATTGATTATAATAAGTTCGGTGTTGGTAATTAACAAAATAAATGGACTCTTGTACTTAAGACCAACTTTGAGATACTTTTACTTTACGTATTTCCATCTTATGTTATTTCATGTATGCATTTGAACATGTTTTGCATTTGGACGCAGTAAAAATAACACGTTAACAGAGAGAAAATGCAAATTGAGGCATAGCGTAAAATGCATATTCACTATATAGCTAACCCATGCTATTATGCTATACTAATTGAATTATTTCCCGCACTTCACTTTGTTATTACGACATTGATGTATGTATGAATGCTAGCTTTACCTCTTCTCTTGTACTTGTGTAACGACAATAAATGCTTCTATATTATTATGATCAGGAGTCACATAGAAGTTAGGTTCATGATTCTGGAAACAGGAGTTGATATAAATCGATGTCCTGGAGGCTGAGAGCATCTCTAAAACACCAAATGGACCGTTTTGAAATGTTGATTTGCACTTTTAGATATTGTAAAGTAGAGAAAGACTTACTCTGGACTGGACTCTGGAGTCAGACTGGACATGTCCTCTGATGTGGGAACTACACAAAGAAAAAGAGTGAGTACCAAAAAAGGTAAAGGGCAGTGAGTCCTGATGACAGGCTCGACAGTAATTGGCCTGATTGCAGATTATCAGAGACATTAGTGACGAAGCCTGAGAACACACACTTAGTAATAATACACTCTGAACTGGATGTGGAGACAAACTGTTAGCACAGCATCAAGGTCACAGTGATGGAGAAACATGTCCTACATTACCCATAATCCCCTCTGTTTCAGCCCTGTTTCCAAAGTGCTGATTCTCTGTCTGTTACTTCAGATGAAAATAAGGAGCCCCTCCCCACGCCCTCTGAGAGGAGATTTGGTTACAAAGAACTCAATGGTGCTCTAGGAGGAGATTTAGATAAGGGGGGGGGGGGTTACCTTGGTTGCTGATTGGCTAATGATTACACAAGACAAAACATCGTTATGACATCACAAAGTGGCCAAAATCTGATCAGCTCATTTTCAGACAGGTTTTTATAGAAATGGATCAAAAAGAGAGAATCTTTGTTCCTGAAACTTTCAGAGTCTCTTTCCACAGAGGGGACACATGTTGATGTAGAAGAGGGGACACATGTTGAGAAGAAGAGACATGAAGAATGAGGGGGACACATGTTGATGAAGAGAAAGAGAGACATGAAGAATAGGGTACACATGTGATGTAGAAGGAGACATGAAGAAGAGGGGACACATGTTGATGAAGAAGAAGAGACATGAGGAAGAGGGGGACACATGTTGATGGTAGAAGAGACATGAGAAAGAGGGGGACACATGTTGATGAAGAAGAGAAGAAGAGTACATGAAGAAGAGGGGACACATGTTTGATGATAGAAGAAGACATGAAGAAGAGGGACACATGTTGATGAAGAAGAGACATGAAGAAGAGGGGACACATGTTTGATGTGGGAAGAGAAATGAAGAAGAGGGGACCCATGATGATGTGGAAGAGAGAACATGAAGAAGAGGGGACACATGTTGGATGTGGGAAGAGACATGAAGAAGAGGGGACACATGTTGATGAAGAAGAGACATGAAGAAGAGGGGACACATGTTGATGTGGAAGAGACATGAAGAAGAGGGGACACATGTTGATGTGGAAGAGACATGAAGAAGAGGGGACACATGTTGATGAAGAAGAGACATGAAGAAGAGGGGACACATGTTGATGTAGAAGAGACATGAAGAAGAGGGGACACATGTTGATGAAGAAGAGACATGAAGAAGAGGGGACACATGTTGATGTAGAAGAGACATGAAGAAGAGGGGACACATGTTGATGAAGAAGGAGACATGAAGAAGAGGGGGACACATGTTGATGTAGAAGAGACATTGAAGAAGAGGGGACACATGTTGATGAAGAAGAGACATGAAGAAGAGGGGACACATGTTTGATGTAAGAAGAGACATGAAGAAGAGGGGACACATGTTGATGTAGAAGAGACATGAGGAAGAGGCGGACACATGTTGATGAAGAAGAGACATGAAGAAGAGGGGACACATGTTGATGCTAGAAGAGACATGAAGAAGAGGGGACACATGTTGATGAAAGAAGAGACATGAAGAAGAGTGGACACATGTTGATGAAGAAGAGGGGACACATGTTGATGAAGAAGAGACATGAAGAATGAGGGGACACATGTTGATGAAGAAGAGGGGACACCTGTTGATGTATGAGAGACATGAAGAAGAGGGGACACATTGTGATGAAAAGAGACATGAGAAGAGGGGACACATGGTGAATTGTAGAAGAGACATGAAGAAGAGGGGACACATGTTGATGAAGAAGAGACTGAAGAAGAGGGGACACATGTTGATGTAGAAGAGACATGAAGAAGATGGGACACATGTTGATGAAGAAGAGACATGAAGAAGAGGGGGACACATGTTGATGTAGAAGAGACCATGAAGAAGAGGGGACACATGTTGATGAAGAAGAGACATGAGGAAGAGGGGACACATGTTGATGTAGAAGAGACATGAAGAAGAGGGGGACACATGTGATGAAAGAAGAGACATGAAGAAGAGGGGACACATGTTGATGTAGAAGAGACGGGAAGAAGAGGGGACAAATGTTGATGAAGAAGAGACATGAAGAAGAGGGGACACATGTTGATGTGGAAGAGACATGAAGAAGAGGGGACACATGTGATGTGGAAGAGACATGAAGAAGAGGGGACACATGTTGATGAAGAAGAGACATGAAGAAGAGGGGACACATGTTGATGTTGGAAGAGACATGAAGAAGAGGGGGACACATGTGATGTATGACATGAAGAGGGGACCACATGTTGATGGAAGAGAGACATGAGAAGAGGGGACACATGTTGATGTAGAAGAGACATGAAGAAGAGGGGACACATGTTGATGAAGAAGAGACATGAAGAAAGAGGGGACACATGTTGATGTAGAAAGAGACATGAAGAAGAGGGGGGACCACATGTTTGATGAAGAAGAGAAGAGACATGAAGAAGAGGGGACACATGTTGATGTAGAAGAGACATGAAGAAGAGGGGACACATGTTTGATGTAGAAGAGGAAACATGAGGAGAGGGGACACATGTTGATGAAGAGATAGAGACCTGAAGATAGAAGAGGGGACACATGTTGATGTAGAAGAGACATGAGGAAGAGGGGACACATGTTGATGAAGAAGAGACATGAAGAAGAGGGGACACATGTTGATGTAGAAGAGACATGAGGAAGAGGGGACACATGTTGATGAAGAAGAGACATGAAGAAGAGGGGACACATGTTTGATGAAGAAGAGGGGACCACATGTTGATGAAGAAGAGACATGAAGAAGAGGGGACACATGTTGATGAAGAAAGAGGGGACACATGTTGATGTAGAGAGACATGAAGAAGAGGGGACACATGGTGATGAAGAAGAGACATGAATGAAGAGGGGGACACATGTGATTGTAGAAGAGACATGAAGAAGAGGGGACACATGTTGATGAGAAGAGACATGAAGAAGAGGGGACACATGTTGATGAAGAAGAGACATGAGGAAGAGGGGACACATGTTGATGAAGAAGAGACATGAGAAGAGGGGACACATGTGATGTAGAAGAGACATGAAGAAGAGGGGACACATGTTGATGAAGAAGAGACATGAACAAGTGGATTTTGCATAATAGAGTGGTGCAGGGAAGACATATTTAGCAACGGGGTTTCTCCAGAGGATTTAGGAAATAGCTCGAAATAATGTCTGTGGAAAACGAACCTGTTTGATAAATGCACGTTTTGTTCAGTCGGATAATCTCCACATGTCTACCCTACTTTTATAATGTTCTAATCATAAATCTAATGTCCAGAAGCTAAATGCTAACGTGATGCTGTAAAGGAACTACAGGCGAGTCCAGCAGCACGACTTCAAACGTCCGCCAACTTCAGATCCATATTCAAACACACAGATTCTAAATGGTACGAGTTGAAGCGTTTGTTTGAACAGTCTGCAGGAGGCAGGTACTTGCTTTCAAGCAGAACAGGGCAAACTAACTTAGAGGAGTGTTTACGGTGTTTCGGCGTAATGACGTACAACGTCCTCCACGACTTCTGTAGTCCTATTCAGCCACTTGGTAACAACCATCGTTTTTCAGACACGTCAACTCTTCAGAAATCACCAGAGGGGTCACTGCTGATGGATTTAATGTCCTAGAACAAAACGTGATCCGTCTCTTCAAGTGTCTCAACCACAGACCTTATTTACAGCTATTTTCCTAAATCCTATGGAGAGATCCCATTGGCTCTGAGACCAGGGAACAGGAAGTGGTGGAAATGTTGACTCACTTCCTGGTTTTAGGACTCATTCCAGCCACCACTCTATTGGTGACCTTTAAATTAAACTCCCTCACCTGAAGTTTGCGTCGATGAAAGCGCGGCGACCCCAGCAAGTTGTTCTTGAACGAGTTGAGTCTCGTCCTCCAGTGGGCGGAGCTTGAAGCGGCCAATCCCCCGCTTCCTCCCGGGCTGGAGGGCGGAGTCAGAGACAGAGAAGCCCCGCCCCCTCCTCCTCCGTCCACTCGGGAGGAAGAGGAGGAGGAGGAAGAGGAGGGAGGAGGAGTGTTTGAGGAGGAAGAGGGGTGGTGTTGGATTTGATGCACAGGTGTTCCCAGAGGGGTGGGCAGCGGAGAACCCTGAGGAGTCACCTGAGACACAGGAGGGGAATTAGAAGAGGACGAGGAGGTGTTCTTGGATTTAAAGATGGACGGAGATGGGAAATTAAAGAAGCGAGGAGTGGGGGAGATAATGGGAGAAGGTGAAGGAGAAGGAGAGCGAGGAGTATGGAGGGGGAGGGACTTCATGGAGTGGAAGTGAGGGCGATCTTTGGGGTTTTTTGAGGGCAGGGTTTGGGTTTTTGGGTCTGGTTTTAGACGGATGGTAGGAGTGGTGGTGGTGGTAGGTCCTGGTTTAGGGTCTGGTTTGGAGGAGGAAGCTGAGGCGACTTCTGATTGGCTGAAAGTGAACACCGGGCTCTGATGGGACAGACAGAGAAGATGGAGAAGAGAGGGAGGGATGGAGAGATGAGAGAAAGATATGGTTATGAGTTATGGTTCATGGAAAGGATTCGTAAACAACCCCAAATCAGAAAGGAAAAGTGATCTGTTAGAGTGGTGCAGGGATGTTGGTTTCCTGTAGTAGAACTGAAGGCAGCATCTCCCTGGTTCGCTCCACAAGAAGCCCATTGGACTTATTGTAGAAAAGTAGCTGATATATAGCAGGCTATAAAGGAACTACAGCACGGTCACATGACCACCGCTAAGCTAAAGGTGGCTAATCTTGGGCTATAAAGGAACTACAGCACGGTCACATGACTTCACGTCACCACCGCTAAGCTAATGTTGGGCTATAAAGGAACTACAGCATGGTCACATGACTTCACGTCACCACCGCTAAGCTAAAGGTGGCTAATGTTGGGCTATAAAGGAACGACAGCACGGTCACATGACTTCACGTCACCACCGCTAAGCTAAAGGTGGCTAATGTTGGGCTATAAAGGAACTACAGCACGGGTCACATTACTTCACGTCACCACCGCTAAGCTAAAGGTGGCTAATGTTGGGCTATAAAGGAACTAAAGCACGGTCACATGACTTCACGTCACCACCGCTAAGCTAAAGGCGGCTAATGTTGGGCATAAAGGAACTACAGCACGGTCACATGACTTCACGTCACCACCGCCCTAAGCTAAAGGTGGCTAATGTTGGGCTATAAAGGAACGACAGCACGGTTCACATGACTTCACGTCACCACCGCCTAAGCTAAAGGTGGCTAATGTTGGGCTATAAAGGAACTACAGCACGGTTCCACATGACTTCACGTCACCACCGCTAAGCTAAAGGTGGCTAATGTTGGGCTATAAAGGAACGACAGCACGGTCACATGACTTCACGTCACCACCGCTAAGCTAAGGCGGCTAATGTTGGGCTATAAAGGAACTACAGCACGGTCACATAACTTCACGTTACCACCGCTAAGCTAAAGGTGGCTAATGTTGGGCTATAAAGGAACGACAGCACGGTCACATGACTTCACGTCACCACCGCTAAGCTAAAGGTGGCTAATGTTGGGCTATAAAGGAACGACAGCATGGTCACATGACTTCACGTCACCACCGCTAAGCTAAAGGTGGCTAATGTTGGGCTATAAAGGAACTACAGCACGGTCACATGACTTCACGTCACCACCGCTAAGCTAAAGGTGGCTAATGTTGGGCTATAAAGGAACGACAGCACGGTCACATGACTTCACGTCACCACCGCTAAGCTAAAGGTGGCTAATGTTGGGCTATAAAGGAACTACAGCACGGTCACATGACTTCACGTCACCACCGCTAAGCTAAAGGTGGCTAATGTTGGGCTATAAAGGAACTACAGCACGGTCACATGACTTCACGTCACCACCGCTAAGCTAAAGGTGGCTAATGTTGGGCTATAAAGGAACTACAGCACGGTCACATGACTTCACGTCACCACCGCTAAGCTAAAGGAGGCTAATGTTGGGCTATAAAGGAATTACAGCACGGTCACATGACTTCACGTCACCACCGCTAAGCTAAAGGCGGCTAATGTTGGGCTATAAAGGAACTACAGCACGGTCACATGACTTCACGTCACCACCGCTAAGCTAAAGGCGGCTAATGTTGGGCTATAAAGGAACTACAGTGATGAAATGCTGACTCATTTACAGGTTTTATGACCCATTCCTGCACCATCTATTCTGGGGTGTTGTTATGTTTGTGTTATGTCATCATGCACACACAGACGTTAGTATGAGGCAGCATGGTGTGTTTATGAAATGGTAAGGTGTGTATGACTGAGGATGAAAAGCATAGCTAGCAACAACAGTCTGAGCAGAGGTTATCAGAAGAAAACAAAAAAAAGCATCACAGGAAATTTGTTTTGTTTCCTCTGATGACCAAAACTGATATGTATATATTGCATTTACTGATAATATTTATAAGTTGACTATATATACAGTACATTTGACATCTGGAACTGTATTAAGTCTACAACACTGCAGAGAGATAACAAATACTGATCGACTGCAACTGATAAACAAACAGTGTCTGCCTCTTGGAAAACAAGTTCAAAGATAAGTCTGGGAATATTCTATTTTCTTTACCGAGACCAATACGAAGCAAAGACTCTTTGACTCCTATTGAACATCAGTATTTTCCTACAACAACTGCAGTTAAAACAGACTTACAGCTATATATATATATATAAATGAGTACATGTCTTAATGAAACCCTTCTTTCATGGTGGCAGGTGACATTAACCTTGTTGGTGTAAGGTGCTCATTGTGTTCCCAGACAGCAGGTTGAACACTGTTTGTCTCTATGATAATAAACCCTAATGAAGCAGGAATGAGCTGTTTTCTACAGGTGAGTGAAGTCTTACCCTGGGACTGCTCAGAGGACTGGAGCACAGACCTGTCGACGCTCCACTGACTGAACGGGACCTTTGGAACAAAGAAAGAAACAATGAAGGTGAATCAATCTATGTGCAAAAGATAAAGATATTCTGTATCTGACTTAGTGTTAAGCTTGTTATTGAGACTCTTAAAGGGCCCATGTCATGCTTTTCTGGTTATTAACCGTGTGTTATTGTTACGTTCCCTCCTAAACTAGGGGTACAAAGGGAAGTAACAAAACACAAAAATAACCGGGCGAGAGAAAAAGGAGAGGAAACTCACTGCTACAAAGTGATGTTTAATTAATCAATAATAGTAGGTTTTTCTGCATGTAAACGGTCTGCAGTCACACACCCTCAAAGTACACCCTGTAGCGAGTAAAACTCTAACACAGAAAAGACCTGTCTGCTGCCCCAGAACGCCTCGTTGGAGATCTTTATTTTTCCATTTCTTTCTTACGGGGCAGGTTGACGTCACTAAGTCCAAATGGACCAATCCGCACACACACACACACACATTCAGCTCAGACCCCACGCAGCAACCAGGAAACGACACCAGTAATCCAGCTCACACTGTCCGCTCCTCGCAGCAGCGAGCCCTGCAACGTCCCGCCAACACGGCACCCAGACCCCACGCAGCATTCTCATCTGTTTGTCATTACTGGTGTCATTTCCTGGTTGCTAACAATCGCCATTGTAACACATAATCACTGATGTTCTGCTGTAACGGTGGTGGACTCATCAGAACAGAGTGGGCGAGCTGACCAATCAGAGCGCACTGGGCTCATAGGGAGGGGGGGGGGGGGCAGGAGCTCCAACAAGCCGTGTAGGACAGAGAGTGAATACACATACTATACAGAGATGCGATGAGAAACCAATGTGAGTTTGGAACATTGAACAATATAAATCTATTCTAGTAGACCTCAACAATGGAATTATGATCAGTAGAAATGGCCATGCCATGGGACCTTTAAGCTTGTTATAGTTATTGAGACTTTTTTCTCGGAAAATTCGATTTTTTAAATCTTTTTCAGAAAAAAATTATATTTTTCAGAAAATGTGATTATTTTCAAAAGGAATTGATATTTTTCACAATTGGACTTTTTTTCACAATTTGACTTTTTTTTCACAATTTTTTGCAGAAATCCACTTTTTTCTTGGAAACTCACAAAAATGTTCCCTTTTTTCTCAGATTGTTCCCTTTTTCCCAGAATGTGTAGTTTTTCAGAATTTCACTTTTTTCCTCAGAATTTGCCTGTTTTCCCAGAATGTGTATCATTTCAGAATTTCCAATTTTTCACTTTTTTTCCCAATTATGAATATTCTCAAAATTACCATTTCTTCTAAAAATTTCAGTTTTTCCTCAAAATTACAGTTTTTTCTCAAAATTACAGTTTTTTCTCAAAATTACAGTTTTTCTGAGAATGTCTACATTTTCTCAGAATTTATGGAGGGAACCAGGAAGATGCTGCCTTCAGGTTCCAACACAAAAATACGACATCCCTGCAAAGATAAAATAACATAGAAGAACCTGCCCTGATGTGTTATCTCACCTCTGGCTGTGTGCGTTAGAGTCCAGAGCCCTGCGAGGCGGGGTGGGAGACCCCTGATCTGTGACGCTCAGGACCTCCAGGCTCTTTCTCTCTGGACGACAGCGGCCATGACGCGTCAGCATGGGCGAGTCCACGCGCTTTCTGGGGGGGTCTGAAGATAAGATAAGATAAGATAAGATAAGAAGTACTTTATTGATCCCAAGTTGGGACATGTTTGTGTTGCAGCAGCATAAAAAGACAAGGCATATTTACAAAACAAATTAAAAGACAAGAAATAAACAAAAAAGTTGAAAATATACATGTTGAATTTATAAATGAACAATAACAAGATATAAAGCAAGTTATTATATATACATAAGTATGTGAGGGATGGAATATTAAATATTAAACTGAATATATAAATGTAGAATGTACAGTGAGATTTTAAGTCCAAGAGAAGCTATGGAGATAAATTATGTATTTATTATTATTATGTATGTGGGGGAAACTTCTGAAGCAATGGAGACCCAGAGAGACACGAGGAGAGCTGGAGCTTTGATGGCAAACACTGACGGTTTATTTGGAGCTTCGGCCGGAGAATTCACAAGACATGTCACGGGCCACACGGATGAGAAGCCACAATCAATTCTGAAGAGCCCTCCTGTAGCTCCAGGTTTTTAACTAGTTCAGAGTGTAATGATCAACATTCTTCAATAGATAGACTAAACAGCTGAGGACACTGTTGTCGCTTATGGCTCGGGGTCATCTACACCCCGAGAAGGATGTGTTCCAGGTGTCCCACAACAATAACTATCTCTGACCGAGAGCTGCCCGGTCACAAACTGGTAACAACAACAACTTAGGGCAGCCCCTCCTTCAGGGAGATAACGGCTGCTCAAGGTTGGGGCATCTGCGTCAGAGGGCGAAGGAGGACATGCAGGGCAAATCATTCCCTGACAAAGTATACATTAATTGTGCAAGGAATGGATTATTAAATAGAATGACAACATTTCACATCATCAGAAGGTCATAGAGCAGGTTTCAGTATAAGTTTCAGTCATAATAAGAGCTGTTTGAAAACTCTATTTCATCGCGGGCAACATTAGGATTTTGGTTGCACTTTTTTGGTCACTTCAAGACTATACAAATAAACATATATACATATATAATATATATAAAATAATGTATTATATTATATTACATTATTGCCTCCGACCTCCCAATCCCAATGTAAATTGAACGAAGCATAATATTATTTAATGTTTCACTTTTTTTCAGGACATTTTTTCACAATTTCACCTTTTTCTCGAAATTCATTTTTTCCTCAACATTTCACTTTTATCAGAATTGTGACTTTTTTTCTCAGAATTTTGAAATGTTCTCACGATTTAAAATGTTTCGCTAAATTTTGTATTATTTTCAGAATTTCACTTTTTCCACCGAATTTCACTTTTTCCACTTTTTTCTCAGAATTTCACTTTTTTCTTAGAATTTTGACTTTTTATTTCATAATTTCACTTTTTTCTCACATAATGTCACTTGTTTCTCAGAATTTCACATTTTTGTAAATAGGACTCAGTATAATAAAATTGAATGTTGTTACCGAGGTCGTTTCTGGCGGGCAGATCCTCGTCCTCACAGCTGGGATATCTTTCCTTCCTGTCGAACAGGAGGTAGTAGATCATCTTCTCCTGGTTCTCCCTGAAGAACAGGAAGAGAGACAGAAACCAGAGAGTCAGAAACCAGAGAGACAGAAACCAGAGAGACAGAAACCAGAGAGACAGAAAACAGAGAGACAGAAACCAGAGAGACAGAAACCAGAGAGATAGAAACCAGAGAGACAGAAACCAGAGAGACAGAAACCAGAGAGACAGAAAACAGAGAGACAGAAACCAAGGTCAGAAAGAGAGGAGACAGTCTTTACTTTATAGAGATCTCATATTTATTTTGGGCTACCCTGAAGTTAGCATCACAAGAGCTACCTCGACCAAAATTTGGCTTTTTTCTCAGCTTGACTTGTTTCTCAGAATTCACTTTTTCGCAGAATTTCAAAACAAATTTCTCACAATGTGACTTTTTTTTCACAATTTCACTTTACACCCTAGAATTCTGTCATTTTCCTCAAAATTCTGTCATTTTTCTCAAAATTCTGTCATTTTTCTCAAAATTTAAATTTTTCTCAAAATTTAAATTTTTCTCAAAATTTTATTTTTTTTTCAATTTTAATTTTTCTTAAAATTTTATTTTATTTTCTCAGAATTTCACTTTTTTCCTCTGAATTTCACTTTTTTTCTCACAATGTCACTTTTTTAAAGAATTTCTCTTTTTAAGAATCAATACCTTTTTCCCAGAATTCTGTCATTTTTCTCAAAATTCCCTTTTTCGCAGCCTATTACATGGAAATACAGTAGTACAGTACTTGAGTAAATCTACTTAGTTACTTCCCAACTCTGAGTTCAATTTATGTTTTTCTCGCTGTCTCTCAATCAGTGGAGGTGTGTGATGGTGTTTGTACTCCTCTGAGTTTAATGGTGTGTTATATTCGTGTGTGATGGTGTTTGTACTCCTCTGAGTCTAATGGTGTGTTATATTCGTGTGTGATGGTGTTTGTACTCCTCTGAGTTTAATGGTGTCTTATATTCATGTGTGATGGTGTTTGTACTCACTCTGAGTTTAATGGTGTCTTATATTCGTGTGTGATGGTGTTTGTACTCACTCTGAGTTTAATGGTGTGTTATATTCGTGTGTGATGGTGTTTGTACTCCTCTGAGTCTAATGGTGTGTTATATTCGTGTGTGATGGTGTTTGTACTCCTCTGAGTTTAATGGTGTCTTATATTCATGTGTGATGGTGTTTGTACTCACTCTGAGTTTAATGGTGTCTTATATTCGTGTGTGATGGTGTTTGTACTCACTCTGAGTTTAATGGTGTCTTATATTCATGTGTGATGGTGTTTGTACTCCTCTGAGTTTAATGGTGTCTTATATTCATGTGTGATGGTGTTTGTACTCACTCTGAGTTTAATGGTGTCTTATATTCGTGTGTGATGGTGTTTGTACTCACTCCTCACTTGTAAGGTCCTGAGTGAGCTTCACCCGGTCTCTGAAGCACCCTAAGGAGAACATGCTCTCCAGAACATCAGGGTCCAGGTCTGATAACGAGGCGATCCTCTTCACACACACCCTGCGGGGGGGCGGCTGCTCCGGACACGGCTCGTTACGACCCCCCCTGGTGGGAAGAAGAAGAAACAATCAGTGTGTGAAGTTACACACGTTAGAAATAGGGGGAAAATAACCAATTGCAAATGTTATGACTGGGATATCAGAAGGAATTAAACATTTGTTCCACTATCATTAAAAGATATAATGAATTGATCATGGTGTGTTTGTTTCTTAAGAGGATCCGTACCATTATTAGGTCTGTAGAATCCTTCCTTTACATATACTCATCTATTTGACCTTTAACAAATATTGTACAAATATTGCACTAGTCCATAATGTGGTTTCTATAACATGTCAATTAACTGTGCAGCCCTCTAACCTATTAGAGTTTGCAGTAAGAATTGACAACATTACACAGGTTTACACAAATAAAAATACTACAAACCACCAAAGATTACTTATGTTTGGCATTAGCCGTTAGCTTGGAGTTACTCTTTGTAGTACGTATGGAAAAGTACAATCTAAAATACCGATAAAGGTTTGGGTGGAAGAGGGAACAGGGAAGATGGAGAGGAGAAATGTATGTGATACTTACTGGTACCAGGAGTGTTTCTGTATTGCTTCTAGCTGTAGAAACACAAATAAAAGACAATATTACAGCACGGATAAAAACATCTGATCCCATGTTTTCACCTCATTTTGGACTAAAATGCTGCTTCTAGAAAGAGGAAGCATCTCTGAACACTTTGTCCTGAACACTAGTATCAGTGAAGGGGAGCCACTCTCCATTGTTGTTAAAGGTCAGCTATCATGCTATTTCTAGGCAATAGCATAGGTCTCAGATATATACAAATATATAAAAAACATGTCTATGAAGTGTTTTGCTCAAAATACCAAACAGGTCACGCATTCTAGCCATGCCTCATATCCCTCTGTTTCACTTCCTGTTTCTAAAGTGCTGATTTTGGGTATAAAGCTTTAAAAAGGAGGGGTCTGAGCTCATGGTGGACCTGGCAGCTACCGTCTAAACTAAATACTGCCGTGATGAAACGCCATATCATGGATTATCAAGGATTATCTCTGAAACAGTATGGAGCTCAAAGGCTTTCTCTCTTGCCGGTTATACCACAAGGTGAGTTCCTTTTTATTTCCTGCTTCTTCACACACATGCTCTCCAGTACAGGTTAGCTCTGAGTGTTAGCGATGCTAATGTAAACACCGACCATATTACGTCCAAAACAGTCGGGCATTGTTTCTGATAGCAACGTTTCTGATAGTGCCGTGGGTCCACATTTCAGATATTACGTCATATCAGACGCAAATCTGGATCAGCTCCGTTGTTCCCCCGTTTTTAGAGATTTGGGTACGGAGGAAAAGAGAGAGGGGTTTATTTTCTGACGCTGCGTGAGTTCCCTGACACACCAGGGACACATATGGCGCGTTTCCACTACAGCGCGGAGCACGGTTTAAGAGGGCTGTGACGTCAGCGGCCCGTCTTTGGTTGCGTTTCCACTTGGCCTAGTACCGGCCGGCGGGTCCTAATTCACAGTTTTTCTGGCCTCATAAAATCGTGGGTCTAGGGCCAGAGACAACGAGGCTGAGTTGGGCTGAGTATGCTAAACTAGAGAGAGGATCGCTGGCAAGGGGGCTACAACTACAACAAGATGGACATATTTGACCGTGATTTAATTGTAATACACGTTTCAAAATGATGAAGTAACAACATACTGATACCGGTTAGTAAAAACCATGAATTAATGCTTTGTCAAGTCTGCAGACAGACGGCAGGGGAAAAACCTTTTAAAATGCGTGTTTTCTAAATGGAGCTTGGCTAAGCTAACGCAGTATATGCTCCGACCGTCCACACTCACAACAACGGCCTACAGACATAAATAAAGCAGCGACTGTATTCGCCATGACACAGGCAGTCTGTGGTTTGTACTTGTTTAACTTTTGTCTAGTTTCTGAACAGATATGAGGAGCTGTGAGCTCTGAGTGCTAACAGCTAACGGCTGTGTTGTTTTTCTGGGGTTCTCATTGAAGATGACGTCACGGCTCCGCCTACACTGCGTTACTATAGATACTACCCCAGTTCCTAAACTGTAATGGAAACGCAGCATAAAGTGAGCCAGTCCTAACGAGGCCTAGCCATACCGAGCGAGGCCGAGCGAGGCCGTGTAGTGGAAATGCGCCAATAGTGATGTAGAAAAGACATCAAAAAGTGCATTTTGCATGATAGGTCCCCTTTAATGTTGAAAACTCAACTATTCATTAGTCTTTCAACTGATTTAAATGCGGAAACTGGGGTTATTCATCAGAATTTCGTATGACTTGACTTGACTTGACTCTCACCACAGTGACTTGAGACTTGCTCATGACTTGCACATGTATGACTTACTCCCACCAGGGTTCCTGCAGGTTTCACCAACTCAAATGTAAGACTTTTTAAGACCTTTTTAAGACCACTTTGAATAGAATTTAAGTCCTATTTCACGGCAAGAAAGTATGAAGGAAAATTGCTATGAAAGAAGTAATACGTACCATAATTACTTACAAAGTAAATGTATTACTTTGCAGCCCGGACATTTCCCCCAAAACACATTTAGACGTGATCGCAACACAGAAGTACCTTTCAAATCCCATCATTTTTAAGACCTTCTAAATCAAATTTAAGACCTTTCTTATTTATTTGATCATATTTAAGACTTTTTAAGACTTGTTAAGACCCCGCGGGAACCCTGTCCCACCTCTGGTACACAGTATTAAATAGAAACTATTCTCAGTCATTTTATCCTTTGTGAATGAACATTGAAGCTCATCTCCTCTCTGCTTCAGGAGTGCTCACAGTATCAGCCGTTGATCAGCTGTGTCTCTGGAGGATCAGTAATGCAGCTGCAGGTTGTGAACACTTTGATCTGAGAGGAAACCAGAGAGCAGCCGAACACACTTTCACTGCACGAACACATCCGTTTCCTGATGTGAAGCAGATGCAGAAGAGAAGATTCCAACATAGGGACGGTTCCTTTTCTACGATACGAGTTTATTATCAGATCAAGTCATTTATCTTTCATCAAAACAGCTCCTTTTGCAGGAACAGATATTAAACATCACATCACTGAGTTTGAAGAAGTACTCTGAGTACAAGTAGAAGTACTCAGATCTTGTACTTGAGTAGAAGTAGAAGTACACAGATCTTGTACTTGAGTAGAAGTAGAAGTACACAGATCTTGTACTTGAGTGAAAGTAGAAGTACTCAGATCTTGTACTTGAGTAAAAGTAGAAGTACTCAGATCTTGTACTTGAGTAGAAGTAGAAGTACACAGATCTTGTACTTGAGTAGAAGTAGAAGTACACAGATCTTGTACTTGAGTAGAAGTAGAAGTACACAGATCTTGTACTTGAGTGAAAGTAAAAGTACTCAGATCTTGTACTTGAGTAAAAGTAAAAGTACACAGATCTTGGACTTAAGTAGAAGTACTCAGATATTGTACTTGAGTAAAAGTAGAAGTACACAGATCTTGTACTTGAGTAAAAGTAAAAGTAATCAGATCTTGTACTTGAGTAGAAGTAGAAGTACACAGATCTTGTACTTGAGTAAAAGTAAAAGTAATCAGATCTTGTACTTGAGTAGAAGTAGAAGTACACAGATATTGTACTTGAGTAAAAGTAGAAGTACTCAGATCTTGTTCTTGAGTAAAAGTAGAAGTACACAGATCTTGTTCTTGAGTAAAAGTGAAAGTACTCAGGTCTTGTACTTAAGTAAAGGTAGAAGTACTCAGATCTTGTACTTGAGTAAAAGTAGAAGTACTCAGATCTTGTTCTTGAGTAAAAGTAGAAGTACACAGATCTTGTTCTTGAGTAAAAGTGAAAGTACTCAGGTCTTGTACTTAAGTAAAGGTAGAAGTACTCAGATCTTGTACTTGAGTAAAAGTAGAAGTACTCAGATCTTGTTCTTGAGTAAAAGTAGAAGTACTCAGATATTGTACTTGAGTAAAAGTAGAAGTACACAGATCTTGTACTTGAGTAAAAGTAAAAGTACTCAGGTCTTGTACTTAAGTAAAAGTAGAAGTACTCAGGTCTTGTACTTAAGTAGAAGTACACAGATCTTGTTCTTGAGTAAAAGTAGAAGTACACAGATATTGTACTTGAGTAAAAGTAGAAGTACACAGATCTTGTACTTGAGTAAAAGTAAAAGTAATCAGATCTTGTACTTGAGTAGAAGTAGAAGTACACAGATATTGTACTTGAGTAAAAGTAGAAGTACTCAGATCTTGTTCTTGAGTAAAAGTAGAAGTACACAGATCTTGTTCTTGAGTAAAAGTGAAAGTACTCAGGTCTTGTACTTAAGTAAAGGTAGAAGTACTCAGGTCTTGTACTTAAGTAAAGGTAGAAGTACTCAGATCTTGTACTTGAGTAAAAGTAGAAGTACTCAGATCTTGTACTTGAGTAAAAGTAGAAGTACTCAGGTCTTGTACTTAAGTAAAGGTAGAAGTACTCAGATCTTGTTCTTGAGTAAAAGTAGAAGTACTCAGATATTGTACTTGAGTAAAAGTAGAAGTACACAGATCTTGTACTTGAGTAAAAGTAGAAGTACTCAGATCTTGTTCTTGAGTAAAAGTAGAAGTACTCAGATATTGTACTTGAGTAAAAGTAGAAGTACACAGATCTTGTACTTGAGTAAAAGTAAAAGTACTCAGGTCTTGTACTTAAGTAAAAGTAGAAGTACTCAGGTCTTGTACTTAAGTAGAAGTACACAGATCTTGTTCTTGAGTAAAAGTAGAAGTACACAGATCTTGTTCTTGAGTAAAAGTAGAAGTACACCGATCTTGTACTTGAGTAAAAGTAGAAGTACACAGATCTTGTTCTTGAGTAAAAGTAGAAGTACTCAGATCTTGTACTTGAGTAAAGTAGAAGTACCAGAGTGTAGGAATACTCTGTTACAGTAAAAGTAGAAAAGTATTCTCATCAAAATATAGTTAAATTACTAAAAGTAAAAGTAGCATAACATGGAAATACTAAATTAAAGTACAAGTACCTCTAAATTGTAATTAAGTACAGTACTTTAGTAAATGTACTTAGTTACTTTACACCACTGATCAAATAACTTGTTCAAGACCCTCTGTACATCTGACCTGGGATTTAACTCTGTATTTAATTTAAGGATTGAATCGTGCATAAACTAGTGCTCTCTAGCTGCAGATACTTGTATATACATGTGTGTGTGATGGAGTGTAGAGACGGAGACAGTGTGACCTGGTTTCAGCTCCATTAATCAGCAGCTCATCAGACGAAGCTTTGATTAAATCTGTGTTCGCTTCACGACTAACTGGCCGCTTTCTGTCTGTCGGCAGATTCTCCTCTCATCACAGGAAGAGCCATTCATTCAGCAGAGCTGGGAAGTAGTGGAGTACAAATACTTCGTTTCTGTACTTAAGTGCATGTTTCCGGTATCAGTACTGTACTCCACTTTACTCCACTACGACTTTTTACTTTCTACTTCTTACATTTTGAACCCAAATACCTGTACTTTCTACTTCTTACATGTTGAACACAAATACCTGTACTTTCTACTTCTTACATTTTGAACACAAATACCTGTACTTTCTACTTCTTACATGTTGAACACAAATATTTGTACTTTCTACTTCTTACATGTTGAACTCAAACACCTGTACTTTCTACTTCTCACATGTTGAACCCAAATACCTGTACTTTCTACTTCTCACACTTTGAACCCAAATACCTGTACTTTCTACTTCTTACATGTTGAACACAAATACCTGTACTTTCTACTTCTTACATGTTGAACACAAATACCTGTACTTTCTACTTCTTACATGTTGAACCCAAATACCTGAACTTTCTACTTCTCACATGTTGAACACAAATACCTGTACTTTCTACTTCTTACATGTTGAACACAAATACCTGTACTTTCTACTTCTCACATGTTGAACACAAATACCTGTACTTTCTACTTCTCACATGTTGAACACAAATACCTGTACTTACTCTTACATGTTGAACACAAATACCTGTACTTTCTACTTCTTACATGTTGAACCCAAATACCTGTACTTTCTACTTCTTACATGTTGAACCCAAATACCTGTACTTTCTACTTCTTACATGTTGAACACAAATACCTGTACTTTCTACTTCTTACATGTTGAACACAAATACCTGTACTTTCTACTTCTTACATGTTGAACCCAAATACCTGTACTTTCTACTTCTTACATGTTGAACACAAATACCTGTACTTTCTACTTCTCACATGTTGAACACAAATACCTGTACTTTCTACTTCTTACATGTTGAACACAAATACCTGTACTTTCTACTTCTTACATTTTGAACACAAATACCTGTACTTTCTACTTCTTACATGTTGAACTCAAATACCTGTACTTTCTACTTCTTACATGTTGAACACAAATACCTGTACTTTCTACTTCTTACATGTTGAACTCAAATACCTGTACTTTCTACTTCTTACATGTTAAACACAAATACCTGTACTTTCTACTTCTTACATGTTGAACCCAAATACCTGTACTTTCTACTTCTTACATGTTGAAACACAAATACCTGTACTTTCTACTTCTTACATGTTGAACCCAAATACCTGTACTTTCTACTTCTTACATGTTGAACACAAATACCTGTACTTTCTACTTCTACATGTTGAACCCAAATACCTGTACTTTCTACTTCTTACATGTTGAACTCAAATACCTGTACTTTCTACTTCTTACATGTTGAACACAAATACCTGTACTTTCTACTTCTTACATGTTGAACCCAAATACCTGTACTTTCTACTTCTTACATGTTGAACCCAAATACCTGTACTTTCTACTTCTTACATGTTGAACACAAATACCTGTACTTTCTACTTCTTACATGTTGAACACAAATACCTGTACTTTCTACTTCTTACATTTTGAACACAAATACCTGTACTTTCTACTTCTCACATGTTGAACACAAATACCTGTACTTTCTACTTCTTACATGTTGAACACAAATACCTGTACTTTCTACTTCTCACATGTTGAACACAAATACCTGTACTTTCTACTTCTTACATGTTGAACCCAAATACCTGTACTTTCTACTTCTCACATTTCCCAAACAGGCTGGTTCCTTTAGTTTGAATGTGTGTTTGGTGGCGTGATCATTATTATTTAGAGTCATTGCGTGCCTATTGATTTGAACACGATCCGTGTATCCATCATTTCCTGGTCTTCTCTAAAGAAGAGGGACCAATGAAAACGTTGTCATGTTGCCGTTGTTCAGCATGGAAACATTCATTAGCTAACAATGACATTATTGTTCTATTAATATAAAGGGAGGTCAGGTACTCTTTAAAACAGCTGCTAGTTATGGGTACTTTTTACTGAAGTACATTTCCCTCTTTACTTTGACTTGAGTAAAGAAGTTTAGTCAGTACTTCTACTTTTAGCAGAGTATTTTTAAACAGAGTATCTGTACTTCTACTCGAGTACAGGATGTGTGTACTTCTACCATCCCTTCATCCTTTCATTGAGTCTGAACTGCTGCCTCTTTTCAAGCCTCCAGGAGTGAAAGCTGGTATTTATGTGAATGGGATGAAAGGTCCTTGCATAATCCCCCCTCTCAGTGCCTCCATCTGTCTTCACAGCCACTTAAACCCTCCATTCAATCATATTGTACACACATGCATGTATATTTATACTTCTCTGCTTCTCTACATCATATTTTATAAGAGTCCTGTCTCCAAATGACCTGCTAACTTGCCTTCGAGGACACGAATAATAACTAAGACCCTTTCTTCTGCTCTTTTTCGCTCCACTCCCTTCAGTTTCTGTCACATCCAGCCTGAGGCTTTTCTCTGCTTCCTCCATCCCAAATGCTCTGAAACATGCTTTACTGTGTGTGTAGACTAAGGGTGGTGCAACGTGACTTATTCCTAAACTACATCCATATGTACTGATAACTGAGGCAAATACATTTAAAATACTTGCACATTAAAAACGGGTTCCTTTATTTCAAACAGAGGCCGTCAGAATGCTTCAAACTCAATGAAGCTCAATGAAGCAACGCATGAAGCGGTTGATGCGAATGCCGCGGTGCGATTGAGGCGATTGAAGGGGGCCGCGACAACCGCTCGAGTTACAGTTTTTCAACTCGAGCGTCAAATTTGCGTGACACGATCTCGCGGTAGCCAATCAGCGTTGAGGATCTCAGCCTGCCGTCACCGACGTTCAACCAGAAAACCAAAACATCAGCCGTTAGCTGTTAGCCCTCAGAGCTCACAGCTCCTCCAACACAGTCTCACGGCATTTCGTGTTATAGTCACGAAATTAATGTAATCTATTGATTCGTGTTCACCAACACGATTTTTTTCGTGTCACACAGAACGATTTTCAAAGCAATGTATTTCTATTGGTAGTATGTTTCGTGCCTGCAACACGTCTTTTTGTCCGGTCGGGTCTTGGAAGACCAGAAGCTGTGTGGTTCATAAAAACATGTTCTTACTCAATATCTTACCCTAAGCCTAACCCTATCCCTTTATTTTAAATTGTATAATGTCTGAGTTTTTTTGCCATCAGTGAGGAAAAGAAATGGCTCAGAGCCTCAGAATACTGACATCTGTATTTTATGTCATCTTTTTTTCCTTCTAATTTGTTATTATTTGGTGCAGGCACGAAACATACTACCAATAGAAATACATTGCTTCTAAAATCGTTCTGTGTCAGAATACTTAAATCTGTATTTTTTTAAATGTCTTTTTCCTTCTAATTTATTATTATTTACATTGCTTTTAAAATCGTTCTGTGTGACACGAAAAAAATGGCGAAATCGTGTTGGTGAACACGAATCAATAGATTAATTTCGTGACTATAACACGAAATGCCGTGAGACTGTGTTGGCTCCTCATATCTGTTCAGAAACTAGACACAAGTTAAACAAGTACAAACCACAGACTGTCTGTGTCATGGCGAATACAGTCGCTGGTTTATTTATGTCTGTTGGCCGTTGTTGTGAGTGTGGACGGAGCATATACTGCGTTAGCTTAGCCAATCTCCATTCAGAAAACACGCATTTTTAAAGGTGTGTTGCCTGCCGTCTGTCTGCCGACTTGTCAAAGCATTAATTCATGGTTGTTACTAACCGGTATCAGTATGTTGTTACTTCGGCATCATTTTGAAACGTGTATTACAATTTAATCATGGTAAAATATGTTCATTTTGTTGTAGTTGTAGCCCCCTCTCCAGCGCGTCTTGTTTGAATGATGCGAGTAAACACAGCTGGCACAGCCGCGGTGAAACTCGAGCGATTAGAGCGTGTGAACGCAGCATAAAGTGGTGCAGAGTGACTTGTGGTCTTTTTGCTAAACTACATCATTATGCAGTAACCACGTACAACGCGTATCAGTCTGTGTTTTCTACATTGGGGTTTTCTATTTTCTTGTGTTTTAAAATGTTTTTACATCGTGTATGAGAGTTTCCAGTCTGTGTTTATAAGTATGGTTTTATTGTCTCGTGTTTTTACATTTGTTTCTTTTTGTCCTATCGGTTTTGTCTAAATGTATTTATGCTGCTTGTGACGGCTGTCGCCTTGCCTCCTGCATTAACCGGCCTGTGAGCATCCTGTGTGTGTATATGTGTGTGTATACGACTGCCTTCAGGTACTATTGTTACCTCGTCGGCGTGACGTTATTAAGCTCCTCCCACCAGAAGAGGTCTGGATGACTCGGGATGACGCTGGATGACGCGTGATGACTCGGGATGACGCGGGATGACGCGGGATGACGCGGGATGACGCGGGATGACTCGGGATGACGCGGGATGACTCGGGATGACGCGGGATGACGCGGGATGACGCGGGATGACTCGGGATGACGCGGGATGACGCGGGATGACGCGGGATGACGCGGGATGACGCGGGATGACACGGGATTACTTGGGATGACGCGGGATGACGCGGGATGACGCGGGATGATGCGGGATGACGCTACTTAAGCTGCGACGCTGCTGTCATTCGGGGCGCTGGATTTGTGCCAGGATGCCACGCTACTCTCACCTCCATTGTTTATGTCTATGTTCTGAGACTTGTGACGGCGTTGGATTTGTGCTAGACGTCTCACTATTTTCGCCTTCGTGCCCTTATTGTTCTGAAACTTGTGACTGTGCTGATCTGTGGCCTCCTTTTCTGTTTGCTTATATTATACATAAATAGCTTCTTGTTTAAAGAGCCTACCTTTGTGTATATCATTTTTATTTGAGTTTATTATTAGAACCAACCTCTTACCAAGAACACCTGGTCTTGTGTTGCTTCCCTTTTATCCAAATGAGCTGGGGACGTAACACTGCTTTTCATATATGTATTGATGTACAGCACTTATTTAAATGTGATATATAAATACAGTTGTTTTGGAGTGAGGCAGATACATTTATAATACTTGTACATTAAACACTGGTTCCTTTTATTTCAAACAGAGGCCGTCAAAATGCTCTACATTTCTATAAAGCAGCCAAAAATGTTGTCGTCGGGCAGATTTCATCACGTGCAGCTAGGTGGCTAATTTAGCTAAGGTTAGTTCCTTGGTTAAGAAAACTGGATCTGTTTGAAATTGCAAACTCACACACTATTCACTAACTATAATGTACAATTGAGTATGTAGTTCCTTCTTATTGATTATAGGGATTTTATGTATGCTAAAAACGTGGTATTTGTTAGGGAATAATTTGCTTAGGTATTCAACCTTCGACACAGTTCATCATTTTCTCCTCTCACTGTCTCCTTTCCCACGGCATAGGTCTACGGCCTGGGGCTCTGCTGCTATCTCTCTTAAGGAGGGGCAGCTTGGGCGCATTGTTGTTGTTTATGACCGAGCACAAGCCGCCATGAGGTAGTTTACTGTTCAGGGACGTAGGTTCCCTGGCGCACATTCTTTTCTATGGACGAGAGCTCTAGTTAGATTCAGGGTCCATAGTTGTTTAGTCTCGCTGATGAAGAATGTTGATTATTACACTCTGAACTAGTTCAAACCTGGAACTACAGGAGCAACACAGTCTCACGGCATTTCGTGTTATAGTCACGAAATTAATCTATTGATTTGTGTTCACCAACACGATTTCGCCATTTTTTTGGTGTCACACAGAACGATTTTAAAAGCAATGTAAATAATAACAAATTAGAAGGAAAAAGACATTTAGAAAAATACAGATTTAAGTATTCTGACACAGAACGATTTTAGAAGCAATGCATTTATATTGGTAGTATGTTTCGTGCCTGCACCAAATAATAACAAATTAAAAGGAAAAAAAAATGACATAAAATACAGATGTCAGTATTCTGAGGCTCTGAGCCATTTCTTTTCCTCACTGACGGCAAAAAAACTCAGACATTATACAATTTAAAATAAAAGGGATAGGGTTAGGCTTAGGGTAAGATATTGAGTAAGAACATGTTTTTATGAACCACTCAGCTTCTGGTCTTCCAAGACCCGACCGGACAAAAAGACGTGTTGCAGGCACGAAACATACTACCAATAGAAATACATTGCATTTAAAATCGTTCTGTGTGACACGAAAAAAATGCGAAAATCGTGTTGGTGAACACGAATCAATAGATTAAATTAATTTCGTGACTATAACACGAAATGCCGTGAGACTGGGTTGACAGGAGAGTTCTTCAGAATTGGTTTGGCTACCGCTGTGTCAACTCGGGACACACCACCTGTCTTGTCAATTCTCCGGCCGTAACTCCAAATAAACCGTCAGTGTTTGCCATCAAAGCTCCAGCTCTCCTTGTGTCTCTCTGAGTCCTGTTTCCAATTGCTTCAGAAGTTTCCCCCACAGTATTAAAGTATACATATACATATTTAATTCACGTAACACAATAGTGGTTCTCCTCACTAAGGAGTTAATGCTACTGCTAAAATAAACAACCCTACATTAGCATGGGTGCATAGGCTAACTTTAGCATATCTCCCCCTGAAAATAAACCAGGTATTGTGATTTTTTTGTACTCGGATTTGCTGTTTTGAGTGCACTACTGTGTCCAAATGTAAAGTATGTTGAAAATCAACTTCAGTACCGGGTGCAAAAAGTAGTTTTTCATAATTTTGTTCCATGATGTTGAAAAAGTGGGTATCCAGAGAGATTTGCATTCATTACATTTCCAATTTTCTCTAGGTAAACATACACTATATATCCCTAGTATATCTGTTAAAGTACATTGACATTAACAAGGGTTTTAAGAAGTTAATAAGATATAATCTCACCGTGAGTCTCTTGTCAGGATGGACTTCTATCATTCCTTTGAGCAGAGCTTGGCATTCAGGAGGTATAAAGTGAGGCATGTGGAAAACGCCACTCTTCACTTTCTCTAAAAGCTGCCGCAGGTTATCGTGGTCGAAGGGCAAGGCACCCTGAGAGAAGATGGAGACAAGAGAAGACATTATGGGATGTTTTGGCAATCATTTATCCATTTACACTATTTAACAACTGTGGTTTTGTAGCTCAAAAGTGTCCTAAACTTAGCAAAGCTTAAGGAATAGCTCATGAAATGATGTGAAATATTGGTTTTCTGACCAAAAGCAGCAGGTGAATTTAGCTAAAGCAAAAATATTTAACATGTTTAGCTAAGGGAATGAGTAGAGAAGTGGAGGAATGAGTGCTAAAACCTGGGAATAACACAAACTGAAGATATTTTAACGTTTGTTCTACGACATAATATACATCAGTAAATACCCTACTGGTGAATTTAAAAACGGAGGTCGCTAACAAGTGTCTAAATGAGACGACTAAACGTCATCACACCCAACATTAGCCACCTTTAGCTTAGCGGTGGTGAAGTCATGTGACCGTGCTGTAGTTCCTTTATAGCCCAACATTAGCCACCTTTAGCTTAGCGGTGGTGATGTGAAGTCATGTGACCGTGCTGTAGTTCCTTTATAGCCCAACATTAGCCTCCTTTAGCTTAGCGGTGGTGACGTGAAGTCATGTGACCGTGCTGTAGTTCCTTTATAGCCGAACATTAGCCACCTTTAGCTTAGCGGTGGTGATGTGAAGTCATGTGATCGTGCTGTAGTTCCTTTATAGCACAACATTAGCCTCCTTTAGCTTAGCGGTGGTGACGTGAAGTCATGTGACCGTGCTGTAGTTCCTTTATAGCCCAACATTAGCCACCTTTAGCTTAGCGGTGGTGACGTGAAGTCATGTGACCGTGCTGTAGTTCCTTTATAGCCCAACATTAGCCACCTTTAGCTTAGCGGTGGTGACGTAAAGTCATGTGACCGTGCTGTAGTTCCTTTATAGCCCAACATTAGCCGCCTTTAGCTTAGCGGTGGGGACGTGAAGTCATGTGACCGTGATGTAGTTCCTTTATAGCCCAACATTAGCCTCCTTTAGCTTAGCGGTGGGGACGTGAAGTCATGTGACCGTGATGTAGTTCCTTTATAGCCCAACATTAGCCTCCTTTAGCTTAGCGGTGGTGACGTGAAGTCATGTGACCGTGCTGTAGTCCCTTTATAGCCCAACATTAGCCACCTTTAGCTTAGCGGTGGTAACGTGAAGTCATGTGACCGTGCTGTAGTTCTTTATAGCCCAACATTAGCCACCTTTAGCTTAGCTGTGGTGACGTGAAGTCATGTGACCGTGCTGTAGTTCTTTATAGCCCAACATTAGCCGCCTTTAGCTTAGCGGTGGGGACGTGAAGTCATGTGACCGTGCTGTAGTTCCTTTATAGCCCAACGTTAGCCACCTTTAGCTTAGCGGTGGGGACGTGAAGTCATGTGACCGTGCTGTAGTTCCTTTATAGCCCAACGTTAGCCACCTTTAGCTTAGCGGTGGGGACGTGAAGTCATGTGACCGTGCTGCAGTTCCTTTATAGCCCAACGTTAGCCACCTTTAGCTTAGCGGTGGGGACGTGAAGTCATGTGACCGTGCTGTAGTTCCTTTATAGCCCAACATTAGCCGCCTTTAGCTTAGCGGAGGGGACGTGAAGTCATGTGACCGTGCTGTAGTTCCTTTATAGCCCAACATTAGCCGCCTTTAGCTTAGCGGTGGGGACGTGAAGTCATGTGACCGTGCTGTAGTTTCTTTATACCCCAACGTTAGCCACCTTTAGCTTAGCGGTGGGGACGTGAAGTCATGTGACCGTGCTGTAGTTCCTTTATAGCCCAACGTTAGCCACCTTTAGCTTAGCGGTGGTGACGTGAAGTCATGTGACCGTGCTGTAGTTCCTTTATAGCCCAACGTTAGCCACCTTTAGCTTAGCGGTGGTGACGTGAAGTCATGTGACCGTGCTGTAGTTCCTTTATAGCCCAACATTAGCCGCCTTTAGCTTAGCGGAGGGGACGTGAAGTCATGTGACCGTGCTGTAGTTCCTTTATAGCCCAACATTAGCCGCCTTTAGCTTAGCGGTGGGGACGTGAAGTCATGTGACCGTGCTGTAGTTTCTTTATACCCCAACGTTAGCCACCTTTAGCTTAGCGGTGGGGACGTGAAGTCATGTGACCGTGCTGTAGTTCCTTTATAGCCCAACGTTAGCCACCTTTAGCTTAGCGGTGGTGACGTGAAGTCATGTGACCGTGCTGTAGTTCTTTATAGCCCAACGTTAGCCACCTTTAGCTGACTGAAAGTAAACAGATCCTCTTACCACAAGAAGAGCAAAGAGGATGACGCCACAACTCCAAACATCTGCTCTGCGACCATCGTACTTCTCCCCCTGAAACACAAACACAAGGACAGGTTAGCACACACACACACACACACACACACACACACACACACACACACACACACACACACACACACACACACACACACACACACACACACACACACACACACACACACACACACACACACACACACACACACACACACACTTGGATGTAACTTACTCTTATGACCTCTGGACAGGCGTAATGTGGGGATCTGCAAAGAAAGAAGAGTCTATTGTTAGATTATTTCTCCATATGCAACAACACGCAGAGAGATAACAGCAAACACTGCTCCTTTGTTCATGGGATAAACTGAAGAAAGTGAATCCAGGCGAGAGCTTCAATCCTTTCCTAATTGTATCTGTTCAATCCACCTTCCTCCTGGTGAGCAGACGGTTTAGAAATGTTTAATGTTTAATTAAACTTAGCTCTTGATTGTGTGAAACAATAGAGCTTTGAGCGGCTGTTCCTCATGTTCTGCACACTATATCCTCTCATTAAAACCAGGCTGTTGCCATTCACTGTTTATATACAAAGTCATCCCACTATAATGTCTATTAACCACCTCAGGGCTGTTTTTATAAATATATAGATGTCTCCTGACGTAAACAACAATGTGACGTCATTTTACAAACTATAACTATTACATATGTGTATATTACAATATGTGCAGTCGTGTATTAATTGATATAGATTAATAGTGGTAATTGCTAGTGTTGTAGTAAGGAGAATGCATGAAAATGAACAAGTATGTGTGTGAGACATCATGGTACCATCGTATTAGGATACTTCTTGATTCTCTTGCACTATTTGATCTGTTGTCCTATATATATTCATGTTGCTCTGTTGGAGGAGGACTTCAGACACATCTACACTGTAGCTGCTGAGCACATGGTGATTGCATCTTGAAATCTACTGTGATATAAACAGGTAGATGACCCATGTGCATTAATACGAAATCCCATAAGTAAATAAGAGCTAATCTTATTCTTATTCTTTGTTAGGATGCCCATTAGCACTAGCATGAGCATTGGCTATTCTTCCTGGGGTCCTCACACACACTGTCAAACAAACATAAAACATTAATTAATTAAAATCCCATATGTAAATAAGAGCTAATTGAACCCAGTACTGACCCGCAGCTGGTCTCCAGTAAACTGTCTCCAACCTGCAGCGAGGCCATGCCGAAGTCTGCGATCCGGATGTTGTTCTTCTCGTCCAGGAGAAGATTCTCTGGCTTCAGATCTCTGTGACTGAACACACACATTTGAATACTTTATTTGGTTCCACAAATTATATTACATAAGACAGGGAATCAAATATATCGGGGCTAAGCAGCACAGAACACTTAGGGGAACACATAGCATCTCCTTCTCCACACGGCTAAGCAGCAGCCTTAAGGGAACACATAGCATCTCCTTCTCCACACGGCTAAGCAGCAGCCTTAAGGGAACACATAGCACCTCCTTCTCCACACGGCTAAGCTGCCAATAATACAGTAGCTGAAACAGAGCAATATTTGGCAATTTGTTTGGCTTTTCTCTTTGACATTCCAGCAATTCTCAGACCAATCATGGTGCATTTATATACATGGCCAAGACTTCCGAATATGAGTATGCTATATCTACACTTGTACCCAAAGCTGGTTATCACATGGAGCAGTGGTTGGTATTTGATATACTTGTCCTGGAAAGCCTGGTCCATGTCCAGGTCAAAGGCACAGCCTACTTCTAATATTAGCACCTCCCTGTGGTTGGTGTCAACAAAAACCACATCAGGTGTATTTGGGATGTTAGACATCATTGGTCAAACCAAACCATTCTGGTAACACTCTAGTGTGCTTGTACATTGCTGCGCTAGATGGTAAGATGTTTTGTACCGCATCAGACACAATGTCCACAATACGGTCATGACGGGCTATGTACAGGCGTTCGCACGCACGCACGCACGCACGCACGCACGCACGCACGCACGCACGCACGCACGCACGCACGCACGCACGCACGCATGCACTCACATCTGAACACTTATGTAAATATATTTAAAATGTTCATTCGAATGCTTAACTTTTTACTGTGATATCTTGTTTCAACAGTCACTTTATGACGTTATCACTTTATTTTAGTTCTCTTATTATTTTAATTTGTATTCTATTTAATCTTTATGTGTACCTTGTTTGAATCCTGTTTTTAACTCTGACCCTGTTGCTGCTATTAACGCCTGAATTATTTAAGGGGATAAATAAAGTTCCATCTTATCTTATCTTCATTTCCATGTAATCGTTTATTTGGCAGGGACAATGCACAGGAATGAACACTTAAAACATTCAAATGTATCAAGCGTAACTGTGCCAGATTTAGCTTTGAGCTCATTTCCATCCGCAGTCCCAATGCTCGTCCACATATTTGACCATCAAACTAAACCTTTTGTATGTGTTGGGAAAGCTTGTACTCAAACTGTACCGTCGTATTTATGTACCTCTACAGATCACACATGAAACAGCCTAATTCTCATCATAAAACAAGACATCATTGGTTTGTACTTTCTAGTTTTACTGTTATTTCTAAATGAGTTTCCGCACCATTAAAGCAGAATTGAGTGGGTTCATTGGTGGTCATGCAACATGCAGCATGATGGAGTTAAACCTTTAGATGTCAAGTCGTCATACGGGGTAGATCTTTAACCATTGGGTCACCATTTTGTGCATTCACATGTAGGTGAACATGCATGATATGGTACACAGCTCTGCAAATGGTTTTCACATATGCCTTTTTATCTACTTGTGGTGCTAGTTTGCAAAAAAGCCAGCCATGTGGTGGCAAAAGGAGGAAAGAAGAAGTGATTTTCTGGCGAATGTAATGGTTTTGCAAAGTTTGTCTTGAGCCTAAACATCAGACAAACGACTGGTATGGGTTTAACATGTTTGCTTTAAGGTAAGAAGAAGTAACACTGGTGGTGCTAGTCAGGGCCGTTTCTTCCTATAGGCGGACTATGCAGATGCATGGGCCCCCGCGGCCACTAGGGGGCGCCCAAGCTGAAAGTTCAGGTTCAGCCTCAATATATTTGGGGAGAATTAAAATGAGCCGTCTTTATTTGTAGGCAGCCGAGCCCCCTCCTGTGTTCGGTGAAGCATTATATGCTTAAGAATCAAATGTAGGATATAAACACGACTAAACTGCAACGATAGCAAAGCTGAGGCTTGTGTTTGGGGATCAATAAAGTCCAAATCATCGTTGGGCTGTCAGCCAATGAGGGACGTCTGAGGAAGATGAAAAATGTAAATTATACATTGTTGAAAAAATGCTGCATCTCTTGCATTTATTGACGTAGAGGAGCCTTGTTGTTTACCTTTTTTATATAATTTTTTGGAAGTTTCAATTGCTTGGTTTTCCTCTTAACAGATTGATGCATCTACACAGATCATCCTAAAGGGTTCAGAATCCCCCCATTGTAGTTACAAAACTGTAAAAACTAGGGCCCCCAAAAAGCTAGAAACGGCCCTGGTGCTAGTTTGCAAAAAAGGCAGCCATGTGAGGGCAAAAGGAGGAAGAAAGTGATTTTGTGGCATGTTCCCGATGTTATGGTTTTGAAAGGGTTAGGATAGAGTTTGTTTTGAAGCAAAGCATCAAACAAACGACTGGTTTTCGTTAACATGTTTGCTGTGAAGAAGAAGTGGGACAGATTTGACACAACACGGTTAAATTGAGAGAGAGAAGTGGAAATGGAACAAAAGCAAAGACAGGCGTTTTGGCCGATAGCATCTCACAAACCATATGGAGTGACTGTGGCAGAAGTCCAGGGCGGAGATGATTTGTCTGAAGAACTTTCGGGCTTCTTTAGGCGTCAACCTGCCCTTCTTCACCAAGTAATCAAACAACTCTCCGCCGGACACATGCTCCAGAACCAGGTACCTGAGAGACAAGAGGGGAATATATCAATCAATCAATCAGTGTTTATTTATATAGCCCAATATCACAGACGTTGGTCTCAGTGGACATTACAGTTTGTACAAAATATGAATACGACACCCTCTGTCCTTGGACCCTCACATCGAACAAGAAAAAACGTCCAAAGAAACCCCCCAGTTAATTGAAAAAAATGTAAGAAACTTCTGGGAGAGCAACAGATGTTGCATAGGTAGTGTCCGGCAGTGGCTCAGTAAGTGAGGGCTTGGACATGTGAAAAAGGACATATTTTGTGAGGATTTCGTAAATGGCAGCAAATTAATTGAGATGGATGAGGAGGGAGCTTTGTGCTTCAACTTTGAAAAGTGACATAAGACACACTACTTTTCAGTGAAATAATGACAGTATATGTCATTTTTTGCATGCGTTTCATACAAATTATGAAGCTATATGACATATTAAATGTGTGTCTTTGTTATATGCAGTAAGTACTTTATGGAATTGTGATGAACTGTTAAATATCTATTTTTGATAATAAAAGATTAAAAAAAAAAAAAAAAAAAGTAGGGGCTTGGACTGTGAGCCGTAGGGTCGTCGGTTCAAGTCCCCGACCAGACCTAAATATGGAGTGTGGACTGCTACTTGGAGAGGTCCCAGTTCACCTCCTGCCCTGCCGTGGTGCCCTTGAGCAAGGCACCGGACACCCCCCTTCCCCCCTCACTCCCATTGCTCCCCGGGCGCTGTACAATAGCTGCCCACTGCTCCTAGTGCTAGACTCCTGGTGCTAGACTCCTGGTGCTAGACTCCTGGTGCTAGACTCCTGGTGCTAGACTCCTGGTGCTAGACTCCTGGTGCTAGACTCCTGGTGCTAGACTCCTGGTACTAGACTCCTGGTGCAAGACTCCTGGTGCTAGACTCCTGGTGCTAGACTCCTGGTTCTAGACTCCTGGTACTAGACTCCTGGTACTAGACTCCTGGTGCTAGACTCCTGGTGCTAGACTCCTGGTGCTAGACTCCTGGTGCTAGACTCCTGGTGCTAGACTCCTGGTGCTAGACTCCTGGTGCTAGACTCCTGGTGCTAGACTCCTGGTACTAGACTCCTGGTGCAAGACTCCTGGTGCTAGACTCCTGGTGCTAGACTCCTGGTTCTAGACTCCTGGTACTAGACTCCTGGTACTAGACTCCTGGTGCTAGACTCCTGGTGCTAGACTCCTGGTTCTAGACTCCTGGTACTAGACTCCTGGTGCTAGACTCCTGGTTCTAGACTCCTAGTACTAGACTCCTGGTGCTAGACTCCTGGTTCTAGACTCCTAGTACTAGACTCCTGGTTCTAGACGCCTAGTACTAGACTCCTGGTGCTAGACTCCTGGTACTAGACTCCTGGTTCTAGACTCCTAGTTCTAGACTCCTGGTTCTAGACTCCTAGTACTAGACTCCTGGTTCTAGACTCCTGGTGCTAGACTCCTGGTTCTAGACTCCTAGTACTAGACTCCTGGTTCTAGACTCCTAGTACTAGACTCCTGGTTCTAGACTCCTAGTACTAGACTCCTGGTACTAGGATGGGTTAAAAGCAGAGAACACATTTCACTGTGTGCTCTGCATGTGAGACCATTACAGAGGGGTTCATCCCTCCCATTTATATTCAGATGCTGGATGATATTATGGAAACAGGTGAGGAAAGGATCTTTTGAACAGAAAACCTGGTATCAAAATGCATGCACACGACTCACAGACACTTCTTCCATTGCATGCCATGTGGACTTATCCGTCTAACAGAAGCTATTTTCCCGTTCAGATTCAAGGTTGATTCTACCCAGACTCAGGAAGATGAAGAGATACTCACAGGTATTTGTTATTCTCATAGACATCATGCAGCTTCAGAACGTGAGGGTGCTCTATTAGTTTAAGAATAGCTATTTCTCTCTCCACCTGCACAGACAGAGGGAGGCAGAGACGTGGAGAGAAAGGTTCAAGAGAAGGAGGAAGAAGAGGAAGAGGAGGAGGAGGAAGAGGAACGTGGTTAGAAATGATTAAAGTTGAAATGTCAGAGGATGCAAGTAAAAGCAAAGTTAGGTCAAATGTGGCGCGGAGGGAAAAAGCATTAAATGTTACGTCTGATTCTTTAGTGTTCACTTAAAGATGGAGTTGTAGACAGGACAAGTATGAAGGAGACAGAAACGGAGGAACAAAGAAACCTGTGCTGTCGTCAGTTTTCTGTATTTGAAGCTTCAGACCTATTAGCTCCTATAGCGTACTTAAAATACTTCTTAACAACAAGACTTGAAGCTGCACTTAATATTCAATAACACTAAACTATGTATAATGTAATGACTCTCCGTCCTAACCCACCAGTGTGTCCATGGAACTGCCCCTCCCTACCTCAAGGAACTCCTCACCACCCATACCTCCTTGCGGACCACCCGCTCCAGCAACTCCAACCTGCTCAAACCCCCCAGGACTAAGCTCCGTACTATGGGAGACCGGGCCTTCTGCTCGGCTGCCCCCGGTCTGTGGAACGCTCTCCCCGACCACATGAGAGCACCACAGACCGTGGAGGCTTTTAAAAAAGACCTCAAAACCCATCTCTTCAAAAGAGCCTTTGCCTAGACCCCTTTTACCATCCTTTTCTTTTTCTTTTTATTTACTTTGTATTGCTTTTTATTAATTCTACCGTGTTGTGTCATGTCTATTTATACTGTTCATGCCCACTGCTTGTAGCACTTCGGGATTTGAATTCAAATATGAAGTGCTTTATAAATGGAACGCATTATTATTATTATTATTATTACTCATAGTGAGAAAGTAAAATAACTCTGTAGCCCCGTTAGCCTAACGTTGGGTTTTTGGCATCTTTCAGCTCGTTGTCTTGGTTTTACTGCCTGTTATTTTATTGTATTATTGACTTTTTCACTCGTATTAAGCATTAAATGCTACGTCTGATTCTTTAGGCTTCACTTAAAGATGAGGATGTAGAAAGGACTAGTGTATTTTTAAAAGTATGAAGATAAATGGAAGACAGAAATTGAGGAACAAAGATATTCTAATCTAAAGGACATCGTACATTTTCTATAGTTGAAGCTAGCTCATAGCTTTTAGCTCCTAGCATACTTAAAATACTTCTTAACAACAGGACTTAAAGCTGCACTTAATATCCGTACGTGTACAATAAACTATGTATAATGTAAAGACTGTCACTCATAGTGAGAAACGTAAAGAGCTATGTAGCCCCCTGTTAGCTTAACGTTGGGTTTTTAGCATCTTTTAGCTCTTTGTTTTGGGTTTCTCTCGTACAAAGCACTACATGATACGTCAGATTCTTTAGTGGTCAGCTATAGATTAAGTTGTAGACAGGACAAGTGTATTTTTAAAAGTATGAAGGAGACAGAAATTGAGGAACAAAGAAACCTGTGCTGTCGCCAATTTTCTATAGTTGAAGCTAAAGCTAGCTCATAGCTATTAGCTCCTAGCATAATTAAAATACTTCTTAACAACAGGACTTAAAGCTACACTTAATATTCTTGCATTAACAATGACGAATTAACTATCTATATGTATATATATATAAAAGAAACACTCATGACATACGTTAGCATACGTTTAGCATCTTTTAGCTCCTTGTTTTAGTTTTCTCTTGTACAAAGCACTACATGTTATGTCAGAGTATTTAGTGTTCATGTAAAGTTGTCGACGGGGCAAGTAAAAAAGTATTAGGGAAAACAGAAAGGAAGACAAAAAGATGTATAGGAATGTTAGCTGTAGCCCTTGTTAGCTTAACGACAGGTTTTAGCATCTTTTAGCTCATTGTTTTGGTTTCACGGTCTGTAAATTTACTATTGTCCCTCTCTCTTTTCTCTCATATACACAACTGGTCATAAAGCACTCTCTCATATACAGCATCAGTTATACAATATGTCTCTCAAAGTGACAAACCAAAAATATCTCAAACTCTGAAGCCCTCGTTAGCTTAGCATCCGGGTTTTAGCATCTTTTAGCTCTTTGTTTTGGTTTTACGGTCTGTAACTTCACTATTTCCATTTGAAAAACCTCTATGAACACACTGTACACTACCTGTTCATATCAACACAGTAAACAAACATAGCTAGTGATTACCTGTAGCCTTAGAGCAGGTAGAGCCACATTCACAGTGTCAACAGCATTCCCAGATAAAGCTAACAGTACAGGAGGCAACGGGCAACTTTCCAAAAGCAACACAAGCGAGGAGTTTAAACCAGGTGAGACTGTTTAAACCAGGTGAGAGAGGACTGTATAAACCAGCTGAGAGAGGACTGTATAAACCAGGTGAGACTGTATAAACCAGGTGAGACTGTATAAACCAGGTGAGACTGTTTAAACCAGGTGAGACTGTATAAACCAGGTGAGACTGTATAAACCAGGTGAGAGAGGACTGTATAAACCAGGTGAGACTGTATAAACCAGGTGAGAGAGGACTGTATAAACCAGGTGAGACTGTATAAACCAGGTGAGACTGTTTAAACCAGGTGAGAGAGGACTGTATAAACCAGGTGAGACTGTATAAACCAGGTGAGAGAGGACTGTATAAACCAGGTGAGACTGTATAAACCAGGTGAGACTGTATAAACCAGGTGAGAGAGGACTATATAAACCAGGTGAGACTGTTTAAACCAGGTGAGAGAGGACTGTATAAACCAGGTGAGACTGTATAAACCAGGTGAGAGAGGACTGTATAAACCAGGTGAGACTGTATAAACCAGGTGAGACTGTATAAACCAGGTGATAGAGGACTGTATAAACCAGGTGAGACTGTATAAACCAGGTGAGAGAGGACTGTTTAAACCAGGTGAGACTGTATAAACCAGGTGAGACTGTATACACCAGGTGAGAGAGGACTGTATAAACCAGGTGAGACTGTATAAACCAGGTGAGAGAGTTCTGTTTAAACCAGGTGAGACTGTATAAACCAGGTGAGAGAGGACTGTATAAACCAGGTGAGACTGTATAACCCAGGTGAGAGAGGACTGTATAAACCAGGTGAGAGAGGACTGTATAAACCAGGTGAGACTGTACAAACCAGGTGAGAGAGGACTGTATAAACCAGGTGAGACTGTATAAACCAGGTGAGAGAGGACTGTATAAACCAGGTGAGACTGTGTAAACCAGGTGAGACTGTATAAACCAGGTGAGAGAGGACTGTATAAACCAGGTGAGACTGTATAAACCAGGTGAGAGAGAACTGTATAAACCAGGTGAGAGAGGACTGTATAAACCAGGTGAGACTGTATAAACCAGGTGAGAGAGGACTGTATAAACCAGGTGAGACTGTGTAAACCAGGTGAGACTGTATAAACCAGGTGAGAGAGGACTATATAAACCAGGTGAGACTGTATAAACCAGGTGAGAGAGGACTGTATAAACCAGGTGAGACTGTGTAAAACCAGGTGAGACTGTATAAACCAGGTGAGAGAGGACTATATAAACCAGGTGAGACTGTATAAACCAGGTGAGAGAGGACTGTATAAACCAGGTGAGACTGTGTAAACCAGGTGAGACTGTATAAACCAGGTGAGAGAGGACTATATAAACCAGGTGAGACTGTATAAACCAGGTGAGAGAGGACTGTATAAACCAGGTGAGACTGTATAAACCAGGTGAGAGAGGACTGTATAAACCAGGTGAGACTGTATAAACCAGGTGAGAGAGGACTATATAAACCAGGTGAGACTGTATAAACCAGGTGAGAGAGGACTGTATAAACCAGGTGAGACTGTATAAACCAGGTGAGAGAGGACTGTATAAACCAGGTGAGACTGTATAAACCAGGTGAGAGAGGACTGTATAAACCAGGTGAGACTGTATAAACCAGGTGAGTGGGGACTTTATTCCTTTAACTGCCAGCGCCACCATTTGGTAGAGCACATTTTGTGTCTTGATATCTTTCATGCATGGCATTCAGCCCAAAGTTAGGCCAACACAGGATGTAGACATTTGCTGTTCGGCCAATTCAGCATCTACAGTAAGATGAGCAAGTCTTTATTATGAAAAACACTTTACATTACTTTTTTCCATTTTCTTTTTTTTTAGAATTATAATTTATTATCTTTTATGAATATATCTGGTTGTATGTATTGCTCATTTTGCATAAAAGAAACAAATGTATTTCAGTTTGTGTTTTATTTGAGTTTGATGCATACAAATACTGTACTGTATGATGATTGTTGAAAATGCACTTTTACCATAAAAGGCCAGCTCGACCAGTTGGTAGAGACTCATCAAAACAAAACTGTGTGGTCAGTAAAAATAAATAAAATTGTTTGTGGTTATTTGTGTCCCATTTGATACACAAATGCAAACAAATCATTTTTTTTTCTATAAATAGTCAAACGCCCGCATTAATATTAATTTAGACTGACTGCATGAAGAAGATCTTTACCCCCCAGCAGCAACTCTATCCACCAGTTACAGGAAATAAACAAATGTCTTGGGTTATATCAGCTGTACTATTTACTAAATATATGGTGTTCTTCGTTTTTTTACAAGTCCAAATATTGGCGTACGCTACCTTTTGAGCGTACGCCACGTTTATAAATGATTCCCCTGGTCTCAGAGATTCAACTCCACATAACATTTCACCCCAGATGGGACTCAAACCCACACTCCCTGGTTTAGGATGTCAGTGCCTTACCCATTGGGCGACTGGGGCACAAACTACAGCTTGTTTACACGACTTCACGTCACCACCGTGTAAAAACCCCCAAAAAACCATTGACCTCAACACCAAGAGACAGGAAGTGATGAAATCCTGACTCATGTCAAGTCAAATTTTACATTTTCAACACAAGCTTTGCCTAAAGACACTTGAACTCACTTTAAAATGTGCATAAATACCTATAATGCTTTTTGTCCAAGATTTTCACGGCAAATTGTGAAGTCGCTCAAAGCCAAACCCATAGGACAAATGTGAGACTGTTATTTAAAGGGGACCTATCATGCAAAATGCACTTTTGTACGTCTTTTATACATGAATATGTGTCCCCGGTGTTCCAGGGAACTCACCAAGTGTCAGAAAACACAACCCTCTCTATTTTCCTCCATACCCAAATCTCTAAAAAAGGGGCTGCAACGGATCTGATAAAAACTGATCCAGATTTGAACACTGTCCTGACGTCAGGACGGTGGCGCTACGGCTATTGGGCCAACTCCACCAATCAGGAGGAGACAGCCACGGCCACTGCCGTTCGAAAGCGCTGGAGACGCTGTAGTACATATGCCAGGCCTGTAGGTGGTGCTGTTCTCACTGAATCAGCCCTTGCAAAAACAGAGCTAGAAATTGTCAAATTGAGCAAAATGAGGCATGGCTAAAATGCATGATCTGTTTGGTATTTTGAAAAAAAAAAAGTATAAATATGCCTTATATAGGTATGGTCCTACACTATATTATTCAAATATAGCATAATAGGTCCACTTTAATCTAGAAACAGGAAGGGAAAGTCTAATTTGAAGCATTTATTTGTATCTTACAACAGCTAAGCTTAGCCTACATATAGCATACTTTCATTATAATCACATAATCCTGTCATCTATCACTCCTGCAGGAATAGCAACAGAGATAACGTCTTTATTTTAGTGGAGAAAGCCGTCTGTAACTGTGAGCTGTGGAGTGTGTGGGCACTGCTTCTGTCCAGCGAACAATAGAGATGATTTCATGCTGCTAATTAAGTCCTCTGATGAAAGCTGCTGCCGCTGAAACACACTCACTGAAGAGTAAAACATTTAATAGCTTCTTTTCCTGTTGGTGTTTCTAATGTGGCTGATTACTCGCAGCTTTGAGCAGTTTCTCTCTGCAAAATACAGCAGGAAGACCTGTTTTTAGTCCTTTACCTGGACATGACTCGGCATTTTAGCACTTCCTGTCCCCTAGTCTGGAGGTTAAGGCTTTTCTGAATGTGTTTTTAGTGTGAAAAAAGGTCTGTGGTTAACACCAGCTGAAGAGATTTTTATTATACGACATAAAATACGTCAGTAAATACTCCACTGGTTGCTAACAAGTGTCTAAATGACGCCCAACCTTAGCCTTTAGCTTAGCGGTGGTGACGTGAAGTCATGTGACCGTGCTGTAGTTCCTTTATAGCCCAACATTAGCCGCCTTTAGCTTAGCGGTGGTGACGTGAAGTCATGTGACCGTGCTGTAGTTCCTTTATAGCCCAACATTAGCCACCTTTAGCTTAGCGGTGGTGACGTGAAGTCATGTGACCGTGCTGTAGTTCCTTTATAGCCCAACATTAGCCTCCTTTAGCTTAGCGGTGGTGACGTGAAGTCATGTGACCGTGCTGTAGTTCCTTTATAGCCCAACATTAGCCACCTTTAGCTTAGCGGTGGTGACGTGAAGTCATGTGACCGTGCTGTAGTTCCTTTATAGCCCAACATTAGCCACCTTTAGCTTAGCGGTGGTGGCGTGAAGTCATGTGACCGTGCTGTAGTTTCTTTATAGCCCAACATTAGCCACCTTTAGCTTAGCGGTGGTGACGTGAAGTCATGTGACCGTGCTGTAGTTCCTTTATAGCCCAACATTAGCTACCAAATACTGTTGCTGGGAGCTCAAACGCTAATGCTAATGCTAATTCAAAGCCATCAGAATACTGTACACACACACACAATTATCCTGCAGAACATCAGACATAACATTTTGATGCAAATACAACTGTAATTGCTCTTTTACCTGCTGTGTTATATGTGATATTGTATTTTCTTTAAGTGTTATTTACACATCCATTTATTGCTACTCTATACTTCTACTTCTCTACATTTCAGAAGCCAATGTTGTCTTTTTCCTCCACGACATTTATCTGACAATAAAACCTTTGAATCTTTGATAATGCTAGCGTCCTACGATTCATCTGATTAATGAAGATAGCCTTAGCTTTACATACAGGCTGATATTAGGACCTATCATTTGGGGAAATGATTTGTTTCTTGCACAGGATAGCTGCTTTTCCACCGAAGCATGAAATAAATAATTAATCCCCGCAGCCCGCAGACAGATGGACGAGCAGATGAGGTCATTAATAAAAAAAGAAATCCTTACCTTCATGAGGACGGACTCAGAAAGCTTCTCTCTGTTCACGATCTTTATCGCCACTTTCTGTCCCGTTATACAGTGAACGCCCAGCTTCACAAGGCCTGAGACACACACACACACACACACACACACACACACACACACACACACACACACACACACACACACACACACACCACACACACACACACACACACACCACACACACACACACACACACACACACAGGGGAAGAGAGGGGAGGGGAGACTGTTTTAAATCTTCATGCCATGTGAAAACAGGAAGGGAGGGATGGCATCAATAATTCAAAAAGCTTTACTGTCACAAACACTGACCAGCGAACTAGAGTCTGATTGGATTAATTAGATGTCTTTTCCTCGTCCCAAACATTTAATAAATATAGCTTTAACTTAATAGTATTTATTTCGACAAACCATATATAGTAATGTGATATTTGTGGACATGTAAACATCATTAAAGTCAACATTACAGTGTTTTTAGTGAAGGATTAAGCCATTAAAGCAACTTGAGATCTGAGTATCGTGTCTTAGAGTACTTTTACTTATTTAAGTGTTATTTTGACATTATTTCCATGTTATGCTTCTCTATTATTCTATTTCTCTACATTTCAGAAGACAGCTTTTTACAGATGCAGCTTATTAGCTAATACACAGTATAAGTCCACTAATGAATATACATGTACATATTTAACTTGTAACAGAATATTTGTACACTTTAGTACGGCTGCTTTAACTACATTTGACAGATAGTCTACAGCAGGGGGGTCCAACTCAAATACACAGTGGGCCAAAATAAAAAAATGGGTACTAGTCGAGGGCCGGACTGGTTCAATGTTTATTGCAGAACGTATTGAAATGAACTTATTGCACATATTAAACCTGGAACTAACAAAGCTTCAATGATTGCCTATAAAAACAACATGAAACATTAAAGGGGACCTATCATGCAAAATGCACTTTTGTACGTCTTTTCTACATGAATATGTGTCCCCGGTGTTCCAGGGAACTCACCAAGTGTCAGAAAACACAACCCTCTCTATTTTCCTCCATACCCAAATCTCTAAAAAAGGGGCTGCAACGGATCTGATAAAAACTGATCCAGATTTGAACACTGTCCTGACGTCAGGACGGTGGCGCTACGGCTATTGGGCCAACTCCACCAATCAGGAGGAGACAGCCACGGCCATTGCTGTTCTAAAGCGCTGGAGACGCTGTAGTACATATGCCAGGCCTGTAGGTGGTGCTGTTCTGCCCTTATCTGCCCTTACAAACAAATTTCAAATTGAGCAAAATGAGGCATGGCTAAAATGCATGATCTGTTTGGTATTTTGAAAAACAAAAAGTATAAATATGCCTTATATAGGTATGGTCCTACACTATATTATTATAATATAGCATGATAGGTCCACTTTAAATAATCAGTTGCATTCATTTCTTATGGCTCAGAGTCATTTCTTATGATTACATTTCTCCACAGGCCAACAACAGCTTCAACAAAACTATTTCCCTCAAAGAACAAACCAAACATGCTCTGTTGACGTGAGAGAGAAAGTGCAGAAGGAAACATGTAAACTCAGGTTGCTGCTCTGTGATGCTAGCTCAGATACTTGGCATCTCATCTTGGGTGCAAGTTCATCAATGTTTGGGCTCAGGCTCTGAGCTGAGGAGACCCTCAGGATGGAGTGAAGGTGTGCGTGCAATATACCGGAGGGCCAGATCTAATAGTCATTACAAATGATCCTGCGGGCCGAAATTAAATCCACCACGGGCCTGATTTGGCCCCCGGGCCTTAGGTTTGACACATGTGCTCTACAGATATATATCCTTCACTATATGTATATTTATTTTGCTTTTTAATCCTGTTTCATTTTCTATTTACAGATGTTTATATTATTTTCTACTCTTCCCTCTTCTTGTTTAGACGCTGCTGTGACGTTAAACATGTCCCAAAGTGGGATCAATAAAGTCAATCTAATCTAATCTGAAGTCAAATATCTGGGTCTTTCTTCCACTCCTGGTTATAGATGCAGTGTTAACTAATACACAATATAAACACACTAATAAATAAACAGGGACACACTTCACTTGTAACAGAGTATTTTGATGTGTATATATTTAGCTTTTTAGTTCTGTTTTATTTTCTATTTTCAGATATTTGTTTATTTTTTACTCTTTTTCATTTTCAACATGCCTTACTGCTGTGATATTAAAAATGTCCTAAATTGGTAAAAGACCTGTTTTTTTTCCCCACGTCTAGTTCTGGTTCTGATGAAATGAGGAGGGTCTTGTTTTGATTTGTAGTCCTGTTTTATCTATTTTCAGATATTTGTTTATGTTTTATGTTTATTTTCTACTCTTTGCAAAGCCTTGTTTAGATGCTGGTGTGACGTAAATTGTCCCAAATTACAAACACAGGGGGTCCGCGGGGTCTTAAAAATAATATATGCATAATATAATATGTATTCATTAGGCAGAGAAACAAGTCTCCTACAGTTTTTAATATAAACTTGATTTCCTCTAAATCTGAAATGAAACCAGCTGCATGAAACTCACGTCCTGATATGTTGTTAAAGTCTCTACTTCCACATATCTCAGTGTGTTGAGTGCAAAACAAGCCTGAGCCTCAATAACTGTGATTAAAGTAAATACAGGTGGGAATTTTCCTTTAACAGGGGGTCCGCGGGGTCTTAAAAAGTATTACAAGTTGATCAATCAATTTAGCGAAAATTAAGGCTATTAAAAAGTATTAAAAAGTATTAAACAGCATTTTCCAAGGTATTACATTTTGCAGCTTGTTTTCAATAAGTATACAAATTGTCCAAAGAGGTTGTATTCTACAGTGTGCCTGAATGTAATCATTGCGTAGGTGTGTAGTGTGATTCTGTGTAGTTTATTTATGTCATCCCGTTGGGTTTGACGTCATCTGAACAGGACATCGCACGCTCACTGCTTGATAGCGCGAAGGCCCGTTTACGCCGGTTGTTAAACAACATCGTTATGGGGAAATGCAAGTCTGCGTCCAAATGGTTGGAAGATAAGGAGTGAGGACAATCAATACTGTATATAGTCAATGTGAGGTAAAGTGTGTCGCCAAGGTAACCGGTTAGAACTCAAAGTGGAGATGAGGTCTTAACATGTATGGGAAGGGTCTTAAAAAAGGTCTTAAAAGTTATTACATGTGACTTCAGGACTCCTGCATGTACCCTGAATACAATACAGCTCTATTTATAAAGCACTTTCAAACCTCCAGACCAAAGTGCTGTCCAGGCAAATAAACAAACACATCACGTGGAAAGTAAGTAAAAACAATAGACAATTTCAAAGCGATAAAAACAGCAATCGAGATGTGAAAATGCGAAGGAGAAGAGGTGGGTTTTAAGAAAAGCAGACAGAGTGGAGGCCCGTCTGAAGTCAATCTAATCTAAAGTAGAAGATCCGGGTCCATCTTCCACTGGTTCTGATGAACTGAGGGTCTTGTTCCTACCTGTCTGGCCCTTCCCGAGGGTCTTCTCCAGTCGATAGGGACCCACATACTGGCTGGACAGAACCACCGTCAGCTCTTTGCTGCTCATCCTTCCTCCTTCAGTTTCCTCTTCCTGATGTGAGGCAGATCAACTCATCCCAGAGAGAGAGGGGAGAGGTTCTGGTTCTGCTTCTGGTTCAAAACATTCACAGGTTCATCATCAGATGCTCAGCAGCTTCAGAGTAGACATTCTTCTGACCTGAGCTCCTCCAACAATGCAACATATATCATAAAATACAAAAATACAAAATAGTGCAATAAGTCTATAAACATGTCAATGGAATATGATATGTACACATTAGGTTATTTAAAAGCATTAATATTAAGTTAAAGCTGATATTTAGACTTAATATTTTAGCGATCAACTAACCTAATACAGTTAATCTGTTGATTTAATACATTTAATTAAAGTACTGTACTTAAGTCAATTCTGCAATCTGCACAATGAATACTTTTACTGTATTTTGATGAGAATACTTTTCTACTTTTACTTGAGGAACATTTTGAATGCAGGACTTTTACTGAAACAGAGTATTCCTACACTCTGGTACTTCTACTTTTACTCAAGTACAAGATCTGAGTACCTCTACTTTTACTCAAGTACATGATCTGAGTACTTCTACTTTTACTCAAGTACAAGATCTGAGTACTTCTACTTTCACTCAAGTACATGATCTGAGTACTTCTACTTTTACTCAAGTACAAGATCTGAGTACTTCTACTTTCACTCAAGTACAAGATCTGAGTACTTCTACTTTCACTCAAGTACAAGATCTGAGTACTTCTACTTTTACTCAAGTACAAGATCTGAGTACTTCTACTTTTACTCAAGTGCAAGATCTGAGTACTTCTACTTTTACTCAAGAACAAGATCTGAGTACTTCTACTTTACTCAAGAACAAGACCTGAGTACTTCTACTTTAACTAAAGTACCAGATCTGAGTACTTTTACTCAAGTACCAGATCTGAGTACTTCTACTTTTACTCAAGTACAAGATCTGAGTACTTCTACTTTTACTCAAGTACACTCTGAGTACTTCTCCCACCTCTGAACACATCTATAATATATCAATCTGTATTTTTGTAACCTTGTAACCCTGCTCGTAATATCCATGTATTTAACAGTAATCTGATTACTTTGAGCGCAATAATAATAATAAATTACCTTTTTCTTGTGTATCCTGATTACGTAATCTGGTCACATGTAATCCGTTCCTCCAGCAGCTCGTTGAGAGGCCGGAGACCGTCAGTGCTGCAGCTTCTCTTCCCGGGGAATGTGAGGGGAAACGGGCTATAAATAAATGAGAGCACCGCTGATCTGATGGATGTTTGATGCAGAGGTGGAGCTCAGATCCAGACTTTATTCACCCGATTCAAACTCAAATATCCCACCTCAGAATGCCCTGATTGAATCCATTACAAGACACCCTGCTTTCTGTCTTTTTCCCACAAAATGTGTCCATAATCCTGCACAAGCATTCCCGTTATTTCATCCTCCGTTTCCTCCTGCGGATAATAATCTATTATCACAACAGCATCAGCAAGAAGAAGAATGGGTTTTCCAATATCCGGTGCACACTTTGGCTCACCCCTCCCCGGCCCTGCATCAGGAAATGAGAGAGAGAGAGATAGAGAGAGAGAGGGGAGGGTTTGGGAGAGAAATGATGGGGAAAAGGGAAGAAGAAGAAGAATCTGGAGCTCCGTGCGGGACAGGGCAGCTGCTACAGCCGGGAGAAGAGCTCTGAGAGCCGGGGAAGGATCAGCACTCGGCCCGGTGATGGATCCTGGTTCCAGAAACAACAATCCTCTCCTGGATGAAGCCTCCCTTCTTCCTCCCGTGTCGCTGTGACTCTTATTCTCATTTGATCCTCAAAGCGTCCCTCTGGAACCCCATCAAAACACGCTTTTGGGGGAAATGAGTGTCTCTTTTTACGCACGGGACGGATTTCTCTTCTGCGGCTGATGCACGTAAAATCCCTTTCTCTTTTTTTGTCAGCCTCTCTCCTCCTCCTCCCTTTCCTCAGCATCAGCATCCGGGTTCCTGCCTCCCCTCCACACCCTCTTTCTGCCCCCCCCCCTCTCTCCCTCTTTACTACGGCACAGTCCCACGCTCTGTGATTGGCTGAGAGAAGTGCCATTACTGTGGTCCGGGTCGAATTTGCTTTTACCTGCTAAAAATAAAAGCTTTTAATACAAATGCAATGTTGTATAATTTGTATTTTTACTGAATGAGTAGAAGGTTTCAATTTCAACATGACACAGAATGTCACTTAGAAATGAAAATACAAAGAAATGAACATACATGAAACATTTTATATGAAAACAATGATAAATACAATCATTAAAGAACAAGCACACACACACACACACACACACACACACACACACACACACACACACACACACACACACACACACACACACACACACACACACACACACACACACACACACACACAACACCACACACACACACACACACACACACACACACACACACACACACACACACACACACACACACACACACACACACACACACACACACATACACACACAGACAGACAGACAGACAGACAGACAGACAGACAGACAGACAGACAGACAGACAGACAGACAGACACACACACACACACACACACACACACACACACACACACACACACACACACACACAGCTAATGTGAAGTTTTAAGTTGGTAACTGACAAAAATTAAGTTGTATGTTTTTGATTTGGAAATGTTGAAATGTAATAAAACAAATCAGAATAGAAAATGTACGTAAATAAATGTGTTTGGTATCTATTCGCCATAATTGGGAAGACAAGTTAGTTAATTGACAACCGTTTAAATCAATCACATTCCTTAATTTATTTATTTTGTGGCTTTTCCATATTTTTTATTACAAATGCTTTGAATTTCCCCCAAAATCTGAGTATGAAACTCACATTTCAGCTTCTATTCTGCACCATGATGCGTCACCCAGCTGTGATTAAGGCTCACATTGTGATTCCTGTGTGACGCTGACTCCTAAATCTTTATCCCTTTTAATCTTAATCTCTCGATGCAGTTCAGATTATCTAACGTCATGTGAGAGAATATGAACCCTCTGAGAGAGATGCTTTCCACACAACGTTTATTCAATATCCTCTGACCACATGGTGGTGCTGCTGAGCTGTGGTTTGTTTGAGGTGTGACTCAGTGGGATTACAACAAGTATTGGATCCAGTTTTATAATAAGTAGAAGTACTCAGATCTTGTTTTGGAGTAAAAGTAGAAGTACTCAGGTCTGTACTTGAGTAAAAGTAGAAGTACTCAGATCTTGTTTTGGAGTAAAAGTAGAAGTACTCAGGTCTGTACTTGAGTAAAAGTAGAAGTACTCGGGTCTGTACTTGAGTAAAAGTAGAAGTACTCAGATATTGTACTTGAGTAAAAGTAGAAGTACTCAGGTCTGTACTTGAGTAAAAGTAGAAGTACTCAGATCTTGTACTTGAGTAAAAGTAGAAGTACTCAGATCTTGTACTTGAGTAAAAGTAGAAGTACTCAGATCTTGTACTTGAGTAAAAGTAGAAGTACTCGGGTCTTGTACTTGAATAAAAGTAGAAGTACTCAGAGCTTGTACTTGAGTAAAAGTAGAAGTACTCAGATCCTGTACTTGAGTAAAAGTAGAAGTACTCGGGTCTTGTACTTGAGTAAAAGTAGAAGTACTCAGATCCTGTACTTGAGTAAAAGTAGAAGTACTCGGGTCTTGTACTTGAGTAAAAGTAGAAGTACTCAGATATTGTACTTGAGTAAAAGTAGAAGTACACAGATCTTGTACTTGAGTAAAAGTAGAAGTACTCAGATCTTGTACTTGAGTAAAAGTAGAAGTACTCAGATCTTGTACTTAAGTAAAAGTAGAAGTACCAGAGTGTAGGAATACTCTGTTACAGTAAAAGTCCTGCATTCAAAATGTTCCTCAAGTGAAAGTAGAAAAGTATTATCATCAAAATATAGCTGCTGCGAAGGCAATAATATATATGATATGTTTTATAATGATTGATCATGAAAGTGTTCTCAAAGCTGGTAAAGGTGCAGCTAGTTTGAATGACTTTGTATACTGCAGGGTAGCTTGTGGATTTACTCCAGGTGGAACTAAAGTCTGATTTAACACTTGATTAGATTTCACATCATTCATCCACATCTGTGAAGTAACTAAAGGTATTAAATACATTTAGTGGAGTCAAAGTACAACATGTACCTCTGAACTGTAGTGGAGTAGAAATACACCATTTCAAATTGAAAGAATGTTAGAAGATATATTGTGTGTTACTGTGAGGTTAAGAGATGTAAACCATGCTGTTTGTTTGATCCCTACCTAAACATAATAAAGTTTGAATGGAGCTGGTTTGGGGGTTAAAGTTTAACCTCCTGCAAACTGTGAGGCTAATGACCTGCAGCTGACCTTTGACCTGCTGCTCTCCTAAACTTAGAGATGACCTATTGACCTCTTCTATACCAGGACTGCAACTGCTAACACTCAGAGAGAGTACAAGTAAACACATCCTGTACTCAAGTAGAAGTACACACACCCTTTACTCAAGTAGAAGTACAGATACTCGTGTTTAGAAATACTCTGGTGAAAGTAGAAGTACTGACTAAACTTCTTTACTCAAGTCAAAGTAAAGAGGGCTTTGAAATGTACTTCAGTAAAAAGTACCCATAACTAGCAGCTGTTTTAAAGAGTACCTGACCTCCCTTTATATTAATAGAACAATAATGTCATTGTTAGCTAATGAATGTTTCCATGCTGAACAACGGCAACATGACAACGTTTTCATTGGTCCCTCTTCTTTAGAGAAGACCAGGAAATGATGGATACACGGATCGTGTTCAAATCAATAGGCACGCAATGACTCTAAATAATAATGATCACGCCACCAAACACACATTCAAACTAAGGAACCAGCCTGTTTGGGAAATGTGAGAAGTAGAAAGTACAGGTATTTGTGTTCAACATGTAAGAAGTAGAAAGTACAGGTATTTGTGTTCAACATGTAAGAAGTAGAAAGTACAGGTATTTGTGTTCAACATGTAAGAAGTAGAAAGTACAGGTATTTGTGTTCAACATGTAAGAAGTAGAAAGTACAGGTATTTGTGTTCAACATGTAAGAAGTAGAAAGTACAGGTATTTGGGTTCAAAATGTAAGAAGTAGAAAGTACAGGTATTTGGGTTCAACATGTAAGAAGTAGAAAGTACAGGTATTTGTGTTCAACATGTGAGAAGTAGAAAGTACAGGTATTTGGGTTCAACATGTAAGAAGTAGAAAGTACAGGTATTTGGGTTCAACATGTAAGAAGTAGAAAGTACAGGTATTTGTGTTCAACATGTAAGAAGTAGAAAGTACAGGTATTTGGGTTCAACATGTAAGAAGTAGAAAGTACAGGTATTTGTGTTCAACATGTAAGAAGTAGAAAGTACAGGTATTTGTGTTCAACATGTAAGAAGTAGAAAGTACAGGTATTTGGGTTCAACATGTAAGAAGTAGAAAGTACAGGTATTTGTGTTCAACATGTAAGAAGTAGAAAGTACAGGTATTTGAGTTCAACATGTAAGAAGTAGAAAGTACAGGTATTTGTGTTCAAAATGTCAGAAGTCAAAGTAAAAAGTCGTCAGAAAAATAAGTAGTGGAGTAAAGTACTGATACCAGAAAAATGTACTTAAGTACAGTAACAAAGTATTTGCCGCACACACACCCCTCCCCTTGCCCTTTAGGCTCCTCTCTGCAGACTCAGGCAGAAATACCGCCTCAGGAATCTCCTGCCGGCAGATCTGATGTCGAGGTCAGAGCAGTGTGTGTGCAGTGTGTGTGTGTGTGTGTGTGTTCATGCAACTGCAACATGTGCTGCGTGTACAGTAGTGTGTAACATGTCCAAGTCAGGCATTGTAAAGATAAGATATCAATCAGTCTGACACTAAAGAATTCATTGTTCTTTTGTGTATTCTCTAGTGTGTGTGTGTGTGTGTGTGTGTGTGTGTGTGTATAGTTTGCTCTTTCACATGTTGATGCCAGGGGAACATTCCTGGAAACACGCCTGTTTACACAGGTCTCATGTCTGCAGTGTACACACACTTTCATCACATGTTCTAACCTGGACTGTTTTATGGGACGAATACTGGTCACAAGTACAAGTACATATAAAGATAGGTAAAGTATACAAGTATAGGTTCAGATATCCAGCAGCATATTTACCTCATTAATAAATCTGAGTTCTCTACCTCTGGTTTTATTATGAAAGAGTGAGGGGTCTCCTTCTTGTGGTTTTTCACAAATGATAGAAATCATACCTAAAACTGTACGTAACTATATTCGTTTATGTTATTATAGTTTCTTCAAATAGTTTTCTATCTGTGTTTTTAATGTTTTTATTTGTGTGTATGTTTATGTATGCACCACAACACCAGGTCACATTCCTCATGTGTGTTAACCTACCTGGTAATTCAACTGTTTCTGATTTATTTTTATTTGTAGACATAAGTCTACATAAGTTTTTATTTGTAGACATAAGTCATTTTGGGTTTGGACATTGTAAATGTCCAAACCCAAAATGAGGTGTTAATATGTACAAATAGGAGTTAATGTACATACCAGATCAGTGTGTGCATTCATCTAAAGCAGGGGTCTCCAACCTTTCTTCATCTGAGAGCTACTTTCAAAAAATGAAAGTGGCCAAGAGCTACTTGCATCACATCGCTTACATTTATTCACATAGCCCTCATCAGTTGAATTAAGCTATACTTTTGTACACGTGTGAAATTGCAATACCTAAAGCTTATCAAAAATAAGGTCCAAGAAAACGAAGATTTCTCACATATTATTATGGCCCACATAACATATATCATAAGTACATCACTGAACATTCACATAAGTGTCCTTAATCACCACCTTACAAGCATTTCACTCTTTTGTTAGTGAGATTAATGGCACTGCATACAGTCCACCATAGAGGTGTATGCTGGACCCACTTAGGTTCACTTAATAGAGTCATTTAAATGTTCATCAGTCGGTCTTGTTCTGTATTTAGATTTCATTCATGTCAGAAAAAGCTGCTTCACAAAGGTATGTAGAACAGAACCAAATAAAGCAGACATTTTCAGTGCTGCTTGGTGAATGTTCTTATAGTTTTCTGGGTCTACAAGGCTCCAGAAATGTTGTGAGTTTTGCTGAGACTTAAGCTGAACATTATTTTGGAGATCTCCACAGGATTGACACTGAACAGTTGTTCAGCCATCTTTTTCTTCTTCTTCTTCGTCTTGACATTAAATTATAAACCATAATAAATCAATTGTATAGGTCTAGCCTCCCTATATCTGTGTGTGAAAATGGTTCCATCCTCAAAAACAAAAAACTAATACTTCTGCAGTCTAGCTGCAGCTTCTAGCAACGGTCTTCTGTTAAAAAAAAAGACACACATGACTTGAGTCTGAAAACAGCAGGAGTATTTACAATAGCATTATAAAAACAAAAATAGTGCATGTGGGTGCACACTTACATTCTCTGTCTTACTGTTACATAAATCCCATGAATGTATGAGATTAAGTTAGCTTCATCATATCTCAATCAGTGATTAAGTGAATAATAAAGTTTCTATCGGGTCACTATCAGCCTGTCACTCATTATTTTCAGGGAGGGGGCGGGGTTTGGAGGAACGGAGAGGAGACGGTGATCGCGGAAGCTTTCCTCCTGCCTTCACAAACTTTACACAAGTATTTATCAACTGAAAATAGCAAGAGGACATTCATACTCTGCAATCCAAGACTTGATTAAATTCACCAAAAACCTGACATGACGATAACGAGTGTTTTTCAAAAAACACAAATCCCTCCCTGTGTGTCTCTGAGGCGCAGCGACAGGGCCTGATTCAGAGCGGGTCATTCTGCTGTTAGTTCTGGACTCGTGCTGGTGGAGAAAGCAGACTGCTCCGTGTGTGTTGTCGCTGTGCTGCTGTCACGTCTGTTCCTTGATCTCTGCGTCACCGACCATTTGATATTCGTGTGACAGAAAAAAATCTAAAATAAAAAAACGTTATTGTCCAGCCGCGGCCGAAAAATCAATAAGCAACCTTACTACGCTATAATCGATAATCGAGCGGCGAGCTACTGAAAAGCTGCCCGCGAGCTACCGGTAGCTCGCGATCGACGTGTTGGAGAGCCCTGATCTAAAGACTGCCTGAAGAAAAAGCTGGAGGCTCCGGACACACACACACACACACACACACCATTGACTACAGACTTTACTACACTGCTATGTGTGGTTTAACCTTGCACATAGTGGCTTTGAATCCATGCCTCTGAAAGCTGATGGCTCTAAGTGTGTGTGTGTGTGTGTATGTGTGCACGTGTGTGTGTGTGCGTGTGTCTTGATTGGGACAGCCAAACTGACAGCTGAGAGTATTGATGTCTGTTCTTGTTTCTCAATTCATCGTCTTCTGTTCTTACACCGGCTATTTCAGTTCACTTTAAAAAAGATGCCAGATTATGAATTCAAATAAATACGATTCTGTTTTTGAGTTTGAACAGTGATGCTACAGCAGAGATCTGCCTCCCATTATGTGCACTAGGTGGTGTAGTTCTAAGCAAGAAGTTAGCATAAGCTAGGTAGCTAACAGCTGTATGGAGTTATTTTGAAAGCGATTAGCTTAATTTACATTTAGTTGACCCCAAGGCCTATCGGATGGTGACGTGTGACTGTGCTGTAGTTCCTTTATAGCCCAACATTAGCCACCTTTAGCTTAGCGGTGGTGACCTGAAGTCATGTGACCGTGCTGTAGTTCCTTTATAGCCCAACATTAGCCGCCTTTAGCTTAGCGGTGGTGACCTGAAGTCATGTGACCGTGCTGTAGTTCCTTTATAGCCCAACATTAGCCACCTTTAGCTTAGCGGTGGTGACGTGAAGTCATGTGACCGTGCTGTAGTTCCTTTATAGCCCAACATTAGCCACCTTTAGCTTAGCGGTGGTGAAGTGAAGTCATGTGACCGTGCTGTAGGTCCTTTATAGCCCAACATTAGCCTCCTTTAGCTTAGCGGCGGTGACCTGAAGTCATGTGACCGTGCTGTAGTTCCTTTATAGCCCAACATTAGCCACCTTTAGCTTAGCGGTGGTGAAGTGAAGTCATGTGACCGTGCTGTAGTTCCTTTAGAGCCCAACATTAGCCACCTTTAGCTTAGCGGTGGTGAAGTCATGTGACCGTGCTGTAGTTCCTTTAGAGCCCAACATTAGCCACCTTTAGCTTAGCGGTGGTGACCTGAAGTCATGTGACCGTGCTGTAGTTCCTTTATAGCCCAACATTAGCCACCTTTAGCTTAGCGGTGGTGACCTGAAGTCATGTGACCGTGCTGTAGTTCCTTTATAGCCCAACATTAGCCACCTTTCGCTTAGCGGTGGTGAAGTGAAGTCATGTGACCGTGCTGTAGGTCCTTTATAGCCCAACATTAGCCTCCTTTAGTTTAGCGGTGGTGACCTGAAGTCATGTGACCGTGCTGTAGTTCCTTTATAGCCCAACATTAGCCACCTTTAGCTTAGCGGTGGTGAAGTGAAGTCATGTGACCGTGCTGTAGTTCCTTTATAGCCCAACATTAGCCACCATTAGTTTAGGGTGAAGTCATGTGGAGATTATGCTGATGAACTAAACGTTAAGTATCATAAACGTTGAGATTATTTTCTGACAAAATCACATGGAGGAATCTCATTGGACGAGGAGATGCTGCCTTCAGGGACCAACACAGAAACACTGCACCTCTCTACAGTAAAACAAAACAACCAAAACGTTTTTATACCAATTATTTGATACTTTTATTTCCATTTATAAGTATTCATCACGAGTCGACAATGTATATTACAGCTCAGCGCTCTGGACTACAGGTTGATGCATGTCAACGGCACAGGGAGGAACGGGGGAATAAGACTGAGGGACATTAGATAAGCCTAAAACAGGGGGGAAAGAGAGGAGGACACTTTTGTTACTGCCACCATTTCCCAAATTCAGCCCAAATCATCTCGAGGTCACCATCTTCATCACAGTCTTCATCGTTTTCATCTTTCAGTCCAGTGTGCAGAAGGGAATGCTGGGAACTGGAGGACTCAGTGCAGAGGACCTGAGAGGAAAAGAGCTGTTCATTATAATAATAATAAGTATTTATTCCACACATTTTACTCTATTTTTTCTAGCGCATTGTGGAAAGGAGTAGAGAGATAGAGATAGATAAAATATATATATGTTTGAGGTCTTTGTTGAAACGTTTCCATTTGATGACTCAGGGAACACTGATATAGCACAAGCTGATGAAGAGCTCATTACATTTGGATCTGATCCAAAGCACAGAGCAGATAAACATTCCTTTTCACTTTCATTAATGAATCAGTTGGTTTTCTTCTACTCCGATTAATTAAAGTACTCATTATGCAGATTGGATATTTTGAAACAATATATACTTTGCATAATACAGAATGATTAGTGACAGAGAAGGGAGAAGTACTCAGATCTTGTACCTGAGTAAAAGTAGAAGTACTCAGATCTTGTACTTGAGTAAAAGTAGAAGTACTCAGATCTTGTACTTGAGTAAAAGTAGAAGTACTCCGGTCTTGTACTTGAGTAAAAGTAGAAGTACTCAGATCTTGTATTTGAGTAAAAGTAGAAGTACTCAGATCTTTTAGTAAAAGTAGAAGTACTCAGATCTTTTAGTAAAAGTAGAAGTACTCAGATCTTGTACTTGAGTAAAAGTAGAAGTACTCCGGTCTTGTACTTGAGTAAAAGTAGAAGTACTCAGGTCTTGTACTTGAGTAAAAGTAGAAGTACTCAGATCTTGTACTTGAGTAAAAGTAGAAGTACCAGAGTGTAGGAATACTCTGTTACAGTAAAAGTCCTACATTCAAAATGTTCCTCAAGTAAAAGTAGAAAAGTATTCTCATCAAAATATAGTGAAAGTAGCGACAGTAAAAGTAGTCATTGTGCAGATTGGTCCATTTCAGAATAATATATATGATATGTTTTATAATGATTGATCATGAAAGTGTTCTCAAAGCTGGTAAAGGTGCAGATAACTGCTGGACTAAGTATGAATGAATGAATGAATGAGTGAGTTTCTCATGTTCTCACATCGGGGGGGGGGGGCGTCTCCACCTCATGACGCCTCAGCGCTGCTTTTTACGCAGGCAGCGAACGCCTCCATCAGATCTTTGCAGCCTTCAGCTCCTTTCTCTGCAACGCTGAGGAGAGAGAGAGAGACGTTAGAGGAAGAAGGAAAGGCATTTTGAAGCAGAGCAGTTTCCTTAAAACACGCCGTGATACTCTGAGGAGTGAGTCTGAGGAGTGAGTCTGAGGAGTGAGTCTGAGGAGTGAGTCTGAGGAGTGAGTCTGAGGAGTGACTATGAGGAGTGAGTCTGAGGAGTGACTCTGTGGAGTGACTCTGTGACTGAGGAGTGACTCTGAGGAGTGACTCTGAGGAGTGACTCTGTGGAGTGACACTGAGGAGTGACTCTGTGACTGAGGAGTGACTCTGAGGGAGTGACTCTGAGGGAGTGACTCTGAGGAGTGACTCTGAGGAGTGACTCTGAGGAGTGACTCTGAGGGAGTGACTCTGAGGGAGTGACTCTGAGGAGTGACTCTGAGGGAGTGACTCTCAGGGAGTGACTCTCAGGGAGTGACTCTCAGGGAGTGACTCTGAGGGTGTGACTCTGAGGGTGTGACTCTGAGGAGTGACTCTCAGGGAGTGACTCTGAGGGAGTGACTCTCAGGGAGTGACTCTCAGGGAGTGACTCTGAGGAGTGACTCTGAGGAGTGACTCTGAGGAGTGACTCTGAGGGAGTGACTCTGAGGGAGTGACTCTGAGGGAGTGACTCTGAGGGAGTGACTCTGAGGGAGTGACTCTCAGGGTGTGACTCTCAGGGTGTGACTCTCAGGGTGTGACTCTCAGGGAGTGACTCTCAGGGAGTGACTCTCAGGGAGTGACTCTCAGGGAGTGACTCTCAGGGATTGACTCTGAGGAGTGACTCTGAGGAGTGACTCTGAGGAGTGACTCTGAGGAGTGACTCTGAGGAGTGACTCTGAGGAGTGACTCTCAGGGAGTGACTCTGAGGAGTGACTCTGTGACTGAGGAGTGACTCTGAGGAGTGACTCTCAGGGAGTGACTCTGAGGAGTGACTCTGAGGAGTGACTCTGAGGAGTGACTCTGTGGAGTGACTCTGTGGAGTGACTCTGTGACTGAGGAGTGACTCTGAGGAGTGACTCTGAGGAGTGACTCTGAGGGAGTGACTCTCAGGGAGTGACTCTGTGGAGTGACTCTGTGACTGAGGAGTGACTCTGAGGAGTGACTCTCAGGGAGTGACTCTGTGGAGTGACTCTGTGACTGAGGAGTGACTCTGAGGAGTGACTCTGAGGAGTGACTCTCAGGGAGTGACTCTGAGGAGTGACTCTGTGACTGAGGAGTGACTCTGAGGAGTGACTCTCAGGGAGTGACTCTCAAGGAGTGACTCTGAGGGAGTGACTCTCAAGGAGTGACTCTGAGGGAGTGACTCTCAAGGAGTGACTCTGAGGGAGTGACAGATAGCAACTGGAAGAGGAACGTAGTTTTGCGGAGTCAAACTATATAACCGTTTTATATGTTCTGTTTCCTGAGCTGACCGGACGGACAAATGTGGGAGAATCTGAGTCATTTTATTTCATCCATTCAGTGCACATTTTTACTTTAGTCTCTCATGTTTATATGAATATTTGTTACGTATTTGCAGACTTTTGCTCGCCTTAAAGAGTGCACATTGACAATAACTGCCAGGATGCAACTCCTTCACAACCCCTTTAAAAAGTGACAACATATCTATTAGAAATCTCCCCAAATATTAAATATGCAACGGCTGACTTGGATGGAAACACTGAAGGATTAGATAAAAGTGAGACACAGACAGAGTGAGAGAGAGAGAGAGGGAGAGAGAAAGAGAGTGAGAGAGAGAGAGTGAGAGGGGGCAAGAGAGAGAGAGGGCGAGAGAGAGAGAGGGGGCGAGAGAGAGAGAGAGGGGGCGAGAGAGTGAGAGGGGGCGAGAGAGAGTGAGCGAGAGAGAGGGGGGGAGAGAGAGGGCATTGTGATGCAACCATCTGTAAGAGAGAGGTTGCAGAGACGAGACGACAGAGGGTTAGAGGAGGGGCTTCATGGATACAGACCCTCTAACTCCCAACACACTAAATATCCTCCTATTAAAAGAAATCCCGTTAGCATCTTTAAATGTCCACAATTCCAGCTTTCGAGTTTTAAGACAGAATTTGGGTGATTTTTGAACATAAAATAAAGACATGATCTTTATTTCGTTGGAGCTTTGAGACGCAGCAACAGGAAAGAGTGATCATCTTTCACTCCAAATGCTGACAACTACATTTCCCACAATGCAACGCCAGAAGCGAAGACATCACTTCAGTCATTATATAACTTTATTATGTAATTTGTCCAGCCTTATGTGATCTTTTAAACACAAAGCAGTAGAAATATCATATCATTATATAATAACAACAACAACGACAACAATATTATATTTTAATGTCGTCTGCTCCACAGGGTCACATCTCTGCGTCTTTATCTCTTTATAACGTTGTGATGTAACACACAGCTGGCTGCAGCAGATTATCACTCTGCAGCCGAGTGTGTGTGTGTGAGCGTGTGTGTGTGTGTGTGTGTGTGCATGTGTGTGTGTGTGTGCATGTGTGTGCATGTGTGTGCGTGTGTGTGCATGCATTTCTACCGGTCAGTATTTGACACGCTGCATCGATGACCCAACATCCGAGAGTCTAACCCCGAGGGTGTGTGTTCAGATAATCCAGCCACACACACACACACACACACACACACACACACACACAAACACAGAGAGACACACAGACGTATGTACCTCCATCCCGAGAGGAATTACATCCACAGATCAGATTCTAATCAGCAGATATTATGTAAAGCTGAATGCGTGGGCTGTACCTTTTCAAAATAAAAGCATGCAATATAATGAACACTTTTAATTGGTTTTGCTGCAGATTCTCTGATTCTACATCCAGAGGAAGTGCAAACAGGGGCTTTATAGAAGGCCTGAATGCAGGGAGGTCACATGTACATAGTGAGGGGGGGGGGGGGAAGTAATGAAAGACCACTGCAGCCATTACGCAATCCTTCAGAGAAATAACGACTCAGCAAAGTCACGTTAAGAGGTCATTGGGCAAAGTCAAACAATGATCTCTCAGTCAAAAAAACATTTAGTTTAGCAGAATAATCTCTACATACTAACATCACTTTATGAGTTCTGAAGTAAGAAGCTAATGTTGGGCTATAAAGGAACTACAGCACGGTCACATAACTTCATGTTAGGGCTGCTCGATTATGGCAAAAATCATAATCTCGATTATTTGGGTCAATAATTGATATCACGATTATTAAAAACGATTATCCATTTACTTTGAAAACATCAATTTATTGGAGAAAATAAATTTGAACAGTTGATTACCCTGAACTGTAAGTATAATTCAGCTGAAAAAAAAAATGTATTAAAAAAAGAAAGAAAGTAATAATAATAAAAAAAAATTCGTTTTATTTCGATTACGTTGTTTTCGTAATCGTTGCAAGCCATAATCGTAATCGCGATTAATTGAGCAGCCCTACTTCACATCACCACCGCTAAGCTAAAGGAGGCTAATGTTGGGCTATAAAGGAACTACAGCACGGTCACATGACTTCACCACCGCTAAGCTAAAGGAGGCTAATGTTGGGCTATAAAGGAACTACAGCACGGTCACATGACTTCACCACCGCTAAGCTAAAGGAGGCTAATGTTGGGCTATAAAGGAACTACAGAACGGTCACATGACTTCACATCACCACCGCTAAGCTAAAGGTGGCTAATGTTGTGCTACAAAGGAACTACAGAACGGTCACATGACTTCATGTCACCACCGCTAAGCTAAAGGTGGCTAATGTTGTGCTACAAAGGAACTACAGCACGGTCACATGACTTCACGTCACCACCGCTAAGCTAAAGGAGGCTAATGTTGGGCTATAAAGGAACTACAGCACGGTCACATGACTTCACGTCACCACCGCTAAGCTAAAGGTGGCTAATGTTGGGCTATAAAGGAACTACAGCACGGTCACATGACTTTACGTCACCACCGCTAAGCTAAAGGAGGCTAATGTTGGGCTATAAAGGAACTACAGCACGGTCACATGACTTCACGTCACCACCGCTAAGCTAAAGGTGGCTAATGTTGGGCTATAAAGGAACTACAGCACGGTCACATGACCTCAGATCTAAATGATGTCCACTAAAGGCAGATTGGACGTTCTTCCTCGGACACAATCAGGAAATGAATGTGAATTATTCAGAGCGTCCTCGGAGACAAACATACATAATGCAACAGACTGAGGATGTGGGCCAAATATGAGCCAAGAGATCATGTGATTAAGGAGTGGCCGTATCGTAAGACATCTTAATAAAGCTTTCCTGTGGACTTCAGGACAGTGGAATAAAGAAATGCCAACATGTGACCCTTCCTCCGTTTATATAATGTAATAGGAATGCATTTTATCTGTTCTTCCAGTATTAATAGTCTCATTTCCCCTCAGATTTAACTCGAGAGGGTCTACTCTGCTCTGCTCAGAATCCTACATTTATCCTGGGGGAATTAGGTTGCGTGGCAGTTGCTCCATTTAAAATAAAGAAATACAAGTTAATTGAAGTCAGAGAGAGAAGCCAACCGTACTCAATATTTGCTCGACTGCAGAAAATGAAAAGATTTGTTAACCCGTTTCCTGAATTGTGACCTTGTTTTTAACTGAAATTGGCTATAAAATATATTCTATAGTGTTTTATTCGTCCGATATATTTTCTTCTTTTTAATGCCGTTTAATTTCCATTTTGAGATGTTTAAATTGTTTATTTCTACTCTTATGCAATGCCTTGAGGCGGTGGTGGCGAAGTCCATAGGGAGTTGGCTTGGCAACTGGAAGGTCACCAGTTCAAGTCCCGGAAAGACCAAGTGCTACCGAGGTGTCCCTGAGCAAGGCACCGTTCCCTACACTGCTCCCCGGGTGCCGTTCATAATGGCAGCTAGGGCTGTGCGATTATGGCAAAAATCATAATCACGATTATTTTGGTCAATAATTGATATCACGATTATTAAATACGATTATTCATTGACTTTGAAAACATCCATTTATTGAACTTTAAAACAAATACAAATAATAATTTGAACAGTACTGTATCTTACTGTTGATTACCCTGAACGTATAATTCAACTGAAAAACTTTAAATAAATAATATCAAAATAATAAATACCAATAAACAAGATCAACAAATATTTGGGAGTGCACTTCCACAAGCTACTAATCATATATAAATATGATAAATACAAATAAATTAGATCAAAAATAAATTAGATCAAATATGTTGCAGTGCAGTCACAACCTAGCAAAGCTAAATAATTGTTTTATTCGATTATGTTGTTTTCGTAATTGTGGCAGGCCAAAATCGTAATTGCGATTAAAATACGATTAATTGCACAGCCCTAATGGCAGCCCACTGCTCCTAACACTAGGATGGGTCAAATGCAGAGAAACAGGTCCGGCAGGGTCTCAGTCAGTAGGGGCTTGGACTGTGAGCCGTAGGGTCGTCGGTTCAAGTCCCCGACCAGACCTAAATATGGAGTGTGGACTGCTACTTGGAGAGGTTCCAGTTCACCTCCTGCCCTGCCGTGGTGCCCTTGAGCAAGGCACCGGACAACCCCCTTCACTCCCATTGCTCCCCGTGCTCTGTACAATAGCTGCCCACTGCTCCTGGTGCTAGACTCCTGGTGCTAGGATGGGTTAAAAGCAGAGGCCACATTTCACTGTGTGCCGTGTGCTCTGCATTTGTGACGATTAGGGAGGGTTTCATCCCAATTCTATTATTCTGTTATTTATGCTGCTGAAACAAACATCTCAAATTGGGATCAATAAAGTACTTTTTATCTTAAAATAAAAGTACTTGAAACATCATTTCCGTGCAGATAAGGATCTCAACACTGATGCAACTTGAAAAGCAGGTTCAAAAGTATTTAAAGAGTCCATAAGTCTTTCAGTATTCTGGACATTCCTGCAGAACTGGAAACTGGTATCAAAAATATTTCTGGGTTTTTCAAAGTTCAGCATATATAGATTTTGGGGGGGGGGGGGGGGGGGGGGCACATTGTTGCTAAAAACTACAGCAAAGCACTGGGATTACCGACTTCTGCAGAGTAACTGAATTCCAAGAATGCAACCGGCACTGTTTCCACTGACGAGAATATACATGTCTGTCACATACAGCTGCAGGCAGTCAGAGGGAGGGTGTGTGTGTGTGTGAGAGGAGGGGGTTGTGTGTGTGTGTGTGTGTGTGTGTGAGAGGAGGGGGTTGTGTGTGTGTGTGTGTGTGTGTGTGAGGAGGGGGTTGTGTGTGTGTGTGTGAGAGGAGGGGGTTAGGCGCTGTGTGTTCTTACGAAAGAGTCTCAAAGTACAAGTAGTAAGCAAAATACTATGTATGGTAATTATTAGCCACGAACATACTGAGCTGCATGTCAGCACACGGGCATTATAGAACTCTGTGTGTTTGTGTGTTGATTATTAATTAGCCTGAGCCTGCAAACAAGTATCTACGAGGAGAGATGAAAAAAAACGTCATATTTTGAAAAGTTACTTGTTTTCTGATTTAAAAGAAATACAAAACCTATTTCCACTCTTTTGTAAAAGTAGTTAAATTCATAAAAAAATTATTGTTGCCATCTTGAAACAACATTCCAGGTTTATGCATCCATCCAATATGTGTAATTCAAATGAGTTGATTTTCAATAAACAAAAAATACACTTAACTTAAAGTTATTAAAGTTTAAGAAACATTTGGTCCAATCTTTAAAAGAAATACTTATTTGTCCAAAGAAAAGGCGTAAGCACAAGTGAAGGCATTCAAAGTGTTAAATGACTGATGTAAAAGCTATAAAATAGATTAAGTACTGTACAACATGTCGTGCCTTAATTTCTCCCCATGCTTGTAACATGTTGCTTCACCTCTGTGTGACTTTGCTACCGTGACCTTGACAAAGTCAGAGCTACCGCTGCTATTAGTGTACCAACAAATAATCATCCCTTTTTATGAATCAGATAAAACTCTTTGAGACAGAGGGGGAAGAGATCCGATCTGACCCGAGTACAAGAGATGCTTCATGGAGGGATTTAACTACAACATGGCCGCCTCCATGCTGTCCGGGTGAACCAAGCCCCAGAAAGGCTTTTTCCCCATTGACTGTAAATCAGCGGATAATTATTTTAAAAACTAATAAACCTACCCAGTATGAACACTTGTATAGCTCTTAGTATAATCATTATGTCCTTAAAGTTGTAAAATCCACTAAAAGCTGAATTTATTTTCTCTCTCAATTCATTCTACTGAGCTGAGAGCAGGAGATCGGGGGCGGGGCTTAATGATAGGAGGCGGGGCTTAATGGTAAACTCAACTGCGCTCTATGAGCTACATACGGGTACTTCTGCTCTGACAGCAAGGCATGATGGGTAATCTGTGACTATAAAGGAACTACAGCACGGTCACATGACTTCACCACCGCTAAGCTAAAGGCGGCTAATGTTGGGCTATAAAGGAACTACAGCACGGTCACATGACTTCACGTCACCACCGCTAAGCTAAAGGTGGCTAATGTTGGGCTATAAAGGAACTACAGCACGGTCACATGACTTCACGTCACCACCGCTAAGCTAAAGGTGGCTAATGTTGGGCTATAAAGGAACTACAGCACGGTCACATGACTTCACGTCACCACCGCTAAGCTAAAGGTGGCTAACGTTGGGCTATAAAGGAACTACATTGCGGTCACATGACTTTACGTCACCACCGCTAAGCTAAAGGCGGCTAATGTTGGGCTATAAAGGAACTACAGCAAGGTCACATGACTTCACCACCGCTAAGCTAAAGGCAGCTAATGTTGGGCTATAAAGGAACTACAGCAAGGTCACATGACTTCACGTCACCACCGCTAAGCTAAAGGAGGCTAATGTTGGGCTATAAAGGAACTACAGCACGGTCACATGACTTCACATCACCACCGCTAAGCTAAAGGAGGCTAATGTTGGGCTATAAAGGAACTACAGCAAGGTCACATGACTTCACGTCACCACCGCTAAGCTAAAGGCGGCTATTGTTGGGCTATAAAGGAACTACAGCAAGGTCACATGACTTCACGTCACCACCGCTAAGCTAAAGGTGGCTAACGTTGGGCTATAAAGGAACTACATTGCGGTCACATGACTTTACGTCACCACCGCTAAGCTAAAGGCGGCTAATGTTGGGCTATAAAGGAACTACAGCAAGGTCACATGACTTCACCACCGCTAAGCTAAAGGCGGCTAATGTTGGGCTATAAAGGAACTACAGCAAGGTCACATGACTTCACGTCACCACCGCTAAGCTAAAGGAGGCTAATGTTGGGCTATAAAGGAACTACAGCACGGTCACATGACTTCACATCACCACCGCTAAGCTAAAGGAGGCTAATGTTGGGCTATAAAGGAACTACAGCAAGGTCACATGACTTCACGTCACCACCGCTAAGCTAAAGGCGGCTAATGTTGGGCTATAAAGGAACTACAGCAAGGTCACATGACTTCACGTCACCACTGCTAAGCTAAAGGCGGCTAATGTTGGGCTATAAAGGAACTACAGCACGGTCACATGACTTCACATCACCACCGCTAAGCTAAAGGCGGCTAATGTTGGGCTATAAAGGAACTACAGCACGGTCACATGACTTCACGTCACCACCGCTAAGCTAAAGGTGGCTAACGTTGGGCTATAAAGGAACTACAGCACGGTCACATGACTTCACGTCACCACCGCTAAGCTAAAGGTGGCTAACGTTGGGCTATAAAGGAACTACAGCACGTATCCAGTTCTTATTATACATCCATGGTGTGTCAGGCGCAGAGTAACGTGATGAAGGAACAGATCATGTTATCCTGAACATACAGTCTGACTCCTCGTACACACATCTATAAATACAGAGCGGCTCTCATTACACACAGCCAGCCATGTTTCATTTACAGCGTTAAGATCTGCGTCTCCATTCAGCTCCAGATACTCCGTGCAGGGCGGGGGTCAGAGACGGTGTAATTTAAATTCACTTTCTCCTTAAGTAGACGTAGTAAATGTCAAAGTGTTAACCCTTTAGTGTGCAGAACTGTGGCCTCAAGCAGAGGTCAATGACAGCATGGTAGAGTCCCATTCAAACTATACTATAGATGTCTATAATGCACTTTGAATTACCTTGTGTTGAAAGATGCTATATAAATAAACGTGCCTTGCCTATAGAGAGAGACCATGACCAGTAAAGGATGCAGTAAAAATATAAAACTGAACCATGACTGAACAACGTCTGCAGCTCGAGTCATCAATAACTCAATCACCCATCAGATAAATGTTTATCGGGCCATCACGATGAGCCAATAGAAATGTCCCCTGGCGCCTAATAACGAAGTCACAAGTGGGTGGATCAGTAATATCAGCCTCTGTGTTGCATGTTTTTACTTGTTATTTTGCATTAAATGTGGTTTTAGGGTGAGATACAACATCGGTGGCCAAATGGATTCTTGGCTAACTTTGGCGCATTTGCAGAAATGTTTATTAATGTGCACTATCCCTGTAAAATTAGCATGGGTCGGGTCCTTTCCAAAATGTTGTTGTTCACTTTAAACAAACACAAGCCATTTTAGTTGATTGCCCCTGCAGTGTTGGCGCTCAATACTGTACCAATTTAATAAGAAATGGGAAAAAGGTTTGAAAAATACCTTTGAATATACCAGTACATGAAGAAACATTGGGAACATGGTTAAAGGGGACCTATCATGCAAAATGCACTTTTGTACGTCTTTTCTACATGAATATGTGTCCCCGGTGTTCCAGGGAACTCACCAAGTGTCAGAAAACACAACCCTCTCTATTTTCCTCCATACCCAAATCTCTAAAAAAGGGGCTGCAACGGATCTGATAAAAACTGATCCAGATTTGAACACTGTCCTGACGTCAGGACGGTGGCGCTACGGCTATTGGGCCAACTCCACCAATCAGGAGGAGACAGCCACGGCCATTGCCGTTCCAAAGCGCTGGAGACGCTGTAGTACATATGCCAGGCCAGTAGATGGTGCTGTTCTCACTGAATCTGCCCTTGCAGAAACAGGGCTAAAAAATGTCAAATTGAGCAAAATGAGGCATGGCTAAAATGCATGATCTGTTTGGTATTTTGAAAAAAAAAAAGTATAAATATGCCTTATATAGGTATGGTCCTACACTATATTATTCAAATATAGCATGATAGGTCCACTTTAAAATCACACCAGCCATTCAGACTGTAAGTCACTAATCCTAAATAATAAGGCATCCACTGTTGAATTCTGGCAACAACCAACATAACACATTAAGCAATAGAAGGACAGTGAGCTGGACGGCAAATAAATCAACAGAAGAAGACACTAAAGGGAACAGTAGAAGAAGACACAGGAAGTTTTAGTTGTACATTGACAATGCGCAACTTCCTGTGCAGCTATCTGGCTCAAAACTGGAAGAATTTGATAAGAAATGGGAAAATGGGTTAAAAAACACCTTCAAAATTCACCACTGGTCACAAAGACTATCAAGGAAAGCTGGTTAGCTCCAGTGGAAATGCATCTAGCTCACAAACTAAACATGCGTATTTGAAAAAAGTCGTATAAAAGACTTCCCTGGACAAAGATCAAAAGGAAAAAGCATCAACTCTAAGTGCATTCTGGGAGTTGCAGTTTAACACTGGTGGCTTAAGGCCCCGTATGATAATGCTAACGCTACTACAATCTGACTTTCCCCCCCTTCAAGGTCACGGGGTCATGTTCTGCTGATCGCTGGGAACACTTTATCACCGTGAAGCCATTGAACCCAGCGCTAACACTGCTATAGAGAGAGACCCTGACCAGAACTCCCAGTAAAGATGCCAGTTATCAAAACCTCGTCAGAGATTATCACAGATAAAGCAACATTTTTAATGTGAGAGAAATTTGCTAAAAAAAACAACTTGACTTTTGAACTAAAAAAATTGATGTAGAAATCCATATTTTTTATAACCGTGAGACATCTGCCTACAATAAGTACTTTTCCCATGCTTGGAGCACTTATGCAATTCATTTTGTAAAAGTAAATTCAAGTTTTTCCAAGGTCAGTCAGACTTAGTGAGAAAAAACACTTTCCTTGAGAGTCTCAAACTTAAAAAAAAAAAAGTCATATTTTTTGCCTTCAAATCATTGAAAGATTCCGTTTACATTACATTACATGTTACTTGTAGACTTACATACTCAATACTGTGGACAATCCCCACAGGAGCAGTTTGGGGTGAAGTGTCTCAGGGACACAACGGCATGCTGACTGCAGCGGGGTTTGAACCTGTGCCCCCTGATCCGAACACCAACGCACTAACCACTGCGCCACAGCCTCCCCGTTTAAAAGTACACATCCTGTCGACAAACCAACGTATGAATCTACTCCTATGAGACCTCGGCCAGAACTCCCAGTAAAGACGGCAGTAAAAGAAAATCAGCAGCTAAAAACATGTTTAAATATCCTAATACTGGGAGTTGAAAGGAAAAGTGGTTTAAAGGTCAAAGATGGGTTCGGGTAACAGAAAAACAGGAGAAAATGTGTTGAGAAAATGGATGAAAGGAATATAAAAAGGTTAGAAAAGTGTCTAAAGAATTATAATTTCACGGGAAGACTAGGGGTCGAGGAGTGGGAGAATCTGGTCAAATATTAGATTACTTTATTGTCATTACAAAATGCAAGCACAGTGTAACGAAATGAAGGAGGGTCTAACCAGAGTGCAAAACAAGTCAGTTATATAAACAATTATCAGAAGTATGTACAAAATAAATGATACAAAAATAAAAGGTAAATAGATGGGAAATTTATAACTAAGAATAAATACACAAATAATAATAAATACAGTACTGTATATACAACAGTAATGTACCAGGATAATTGCGCTTCAGCACACGATAACAACTATAGGCAGTATGGGACAGCGTGGGGTTCATTGTCAGCAGTCTGAAGAAGCTGTGCGTAGTCCTGTTGGTTCTACCCGGGAGGCTGCGGTAGCGTGTCCCAGAGCGGGCGCCACGTAGGGGGATAAACAGTGTATGGTTGGGGTGGGAAGAGTCTCTGATGATGTTTCGTGCCCTTCCCAGGCACCGCGGGAACAAACTCCCAGAAACTACTTTTAAATCCAGGCTGAAGACTTTTCTTTCTGCTTTTAATTGAACTATTCGCATCTCAAACTGCACTGTCACTTTTATTCATGTACCCGTTATTCATGTTTTATTATCTTTGCTTTTTAATGTTTCTTAATGCCTTTCATTTTTGTAAAGCACTTTGAATTGCCTTGTGTTGAAAAGTGCTCTATAGATAAACTGGCCTTGCTCCAGTTATCAATACCTCGTCTGTCAGGAGACCATGAAGCAATCCAAATGTTCCCTGAGACCCAATAAATATCTCACACGTGGGAAACTTATAAAACTGTTGATGATTCGCCAAATATCCACGCCTTAAACCCAACGAGACTTAACATGCCGTGTTATCTGAAGACTTCACACCCAACAAACACTTATCAACACCCAACAGCTTCCACCTAAAGAGTTACACACAAAAGCACAATAACTAATGATCCCTTCATGAGCCTCAGATCAGAGCCCCAGAGCAGTGACCCTGGTAATGGGGTTGAAGCTAAAATCATGTTTTATTATTAAACTTATTATAGTTAAGGTACAAGAAAACCAATTTAGTTGAAGTTGGAGGAGCGACAGCATACGAAAACAGCCCTCCTGAGAGTTTTTCCAATCGTCGCTTTAAAAAAAAAAAGGACTCAAAATAACAAAAACACTTTAGAATAGAATTGGAGGAATGAAACCCCTCTTTAATGTCTCACATGCAGAGCACACAGCACACAGTGAAATGTGTTCTCTGCATTTAACCCATCCTAGTACCGGGAGTCTAGCGCCGGGAGTCTAGAGCCGGGAGTCTAGAGCCGGGAGTCTAGAACCGGGAGTCTAGAACCAGGAGTCTAGAACCAGGAGTCTAGCACCAGGAGTCTAGAACCGGGAGTCTAGCACCAGGAGTCTAGCACCAGGAGTCTAGCACCAGGAGTCTAGAACCAGGAGTCTAGCACCAGGAGTCTAGCACCAGGAGTCTAGCACCAGGAGTCTAGCACCAGGAGTCTAGAACCAGGAGTCTAGCACTATTGTACAGCGCCCGGGGCGCAATGGGAGTGAGGGGGGAAGGGGGATGTCCGGTGCCTTGCTCAAGGGCACCACGGCAGGGCAGGAGGTGAACTGGGACCTCTCCAAGTAGAAGTCCACACTCCATATTTAGGTCTGGTCGGGGACTTGAACCGGCGACCCTACGGCTCACAGTCCAAGCCCCTACTGACTGAGACACTGCCGGATAAATAAGTAAAATATTAGAAGTCTCAAGGTAAGAAGTCATCAAAGGCAGGTATATGGGGATACAATAATAATACCAAAAATGTAAAAGAAATGTCACGTAGAGATTGCAAAACAATTGATTTTAACCCCAAATATTCCTTTTTAAATCATTAACCAAAAACCATTGACGTCTGTTATTCTATAAAATACATATTTCTTGGCCAATCAGAGTTGGTGATTAACACAAGTTTTAGGTCATCTGTCACTCGGGTTGTTGAAACAGTACTTGGGATTTGGATATTCCATATTTGAAAAACGTTCACTTTAACTTAGGAATTTCTGCACAAAATGTTTGGTACTTGTTGACTTTAATATGGAAGTGTTACGTGTTTGCACTCCTAACTATTATTTTCACCCTTAATTGATCTGCAGGTTTCCTACTGTATGTTAAATGTAGAATAAACATTTAATTGGAAGTCTTTGCACACAACACAATCTCTAAAGTCCATGAGTTGGTGATTAACACACGTTTAGGGGATCCGTCTGTAAGATATTCCGTTACTTTGATTTGAGTTGTTGATGGGAAACAGTACATGGGATTTGGATACTCCATATTTTAAAACCAATTATCGATAAACGTGATTTTATTTTTTGTACAAAATGTTGGGTACTTGTTGACTTTAATTTGGAAGTGTTATGTGTTTGCATTTCTAAATTAACATTTCTATTCACTTTTAATTGACCTGCAGGTTTCCTACTGTATGTTAAATGTAGAAAAAGATAGTGAAACTCATCAAAACCTCCCAGAGACATTCAATACATGACAAAAACATCTTTAAATGGAAGTCTTTGCATATACAGAACATCATCTCTGAATAAATGCATACATGGTCAACTTGGCCAATAAAAGGGAACAAGAATTATTATTATTTTTGGTGTCTATCTACGCCGGGATCCTGAGTCGTGGCTGATCCTCTTGCTGTGGTCCTGAGTCCTCTATCCTGAGTCCTGATCTGAGTCCTGGACTTCGAGTCGTGGCTGAACCTGTCTCTGCGGTCCTGCCTGACTCTCATCATACTACTTCCCTGATGGCTCCCACAGGATTGTTGACATCCTCGTGGATTCATCTTCTTATTATAGACACATGCATTTCCAAACATTTGGTCTACCTATGCTGTAAATGTAATATCTCTTCGATTTACACACGGCATCTATTGCACGTCTGTCCGTCCTGGGAGAGGGATCCCTCCTCTGCTGCTCTCCCTGAGGTTTCTCACATGTTCCCCTTTAAACTGTGGGGTTTCTCTGGAAGTGTTTCCTTGTACGATGTGAGGGTCTAAGGACAGAGGGTCTAAGGACAGAGGGTCTAAGGACAGAGGGTCTAATGACAGAGGGTGTCGTATTGTCATACTGATATTCTGTACAAACTGTGAAGTCCACTGAGACACATGTAACATTTGTGATATTGGGCTATATAAATAAACATTGATTGATTGATTGATTATTCCATATTTTAAAACCAATTATCAATAAACTGATTTATTGTTTTTTCTGTAGGACTTCCTGCACCAAACGTTGGGAACTTGCTCACTTTAAATTTGGATTTGGAGTTTGCACTGCTAAATTAAGATGTATCTTCAGTCCTAATTGATCTGCAGGCTTTCTACTGTATATAAAAGAGACTGAAACTCATCAAAACCTCACTGAGATATTCAGTTAGTGACAAAAACATCTTTAAATGGAAGTCTTTGCACAAAATCTCTGATCAAATGCAACCAATCCCCAAAAATAGCACTGATCTGTCGACCACTGAGACAGCAGGGTCGTGCTAACGCAATGCATTCTGGGAGAAAGAGATGAAAGTGACGCAGGCAGATTCCCAGCCTCCATCCATGCGTACGGTTGAGAATCAGCCATCACACATCGTTACTCCCAAAACCACTCTCCCTTAAAGAGGGGGACCCCGAGAGTTCAAAACCCCCCGAAAATACGTCCAGTTCAGTTAAAGTTACGACTCGTTATTATCGCCCAAAACATCAACGCCATTTTAGGATCGGGCCATCAAAAAACATCAAACGCCATTAGACCGGAGCAAGGTCAAATCACACGGGAGTATTTGGGAATGCTGCTCTGAGCGTAGACTGTTTGGGAGGGATTAGAAAACTGTCGGGGTTTAGCTACGAGTTTAGTCAACGATTCTGCAAATATGAAACATGAAGCAAGAGGGGTTAGGGTGTAGGAAAGGAGCAAGAGGGGTTAGGGTGTAGGAAAGGAGCAAGAGTAGAAGTGGTATACAACTATTAGAAAATACAGAAATATTTATAGAGAGAGATAAAAAATATGACAAAATACCCAAATTGAAAGTGGAAGGCTGTGCAGATTCAAAAAGAGGTAGTGTTTTAGAGAAATGTGCAGAATATTCAGAGGGATGAGCAGGATTAAAATGGATAAGATTTGCTCACATGATGAGTCAGTGTCAGAGGAACTTGGACAACTTGACCAAAAATAGGAGAGAAATTAAGCAAATTTGGACCAAAAATTGGACGAACTCCTCTAGGTTTGGTGTCATGATGACCTGTTCGCTGCACATACAAAACCTTAACATTTACACCAAAGATTTGACCAAAGAATAGAGTAATATTTGACCACATTTTGGAGTAAGATTAGTGTAAAATTGGAGTAAAATTGGAGTAAAATAGCATTAAAATTGGAGTAAAATTGGACCAACATTGGACCTCTTCCCATTGCTTTTTAGTCATAATTCCACCCATTATAAGACATGCAAAATGTCCCCTACCATTTGTCCAGGTCGGCCTTGATGGCGGCGCAGGCGCTGGGGACGGGGGCCTCGAGGGCGGGGGTGGTCTCACAGTCTGACATCTCTGCTGGTTCTGGGTCTGGTTCTTTGTGATGGTGGTTCTGATCCTGTCCTCACCCTGAGAGAGAGAGAGAGCAGAGGAGGTCGAGTTACTGAAGAGAGAGGAGAGAGAGAGGGGGGGAGGAGTTAACATGTGACACACACAGAGGGGGAGGGACACGTTTAAACACACATTAAGGGAGGGGGGGGGGCAGTGACCCAGACTGAAGCACAAAAGGGAGGATCGTGCTCAAAAAGGGGCTTTCTGATTGGACCAGAACCTCAACAGGGCTTTTAATGAACGCTTTATTTCAAACTCATTCATTCATTTTAAAGTGCATGTGATGGAGAGGGTCCTGCAGGTGCTGCCCCCTGCTGGCGGCTGAGAGAATGACATCCTCCTTTCTGCACATGGCAGCCATGCTTCTTAAGGTCAGGGAGCGCTAACCTGCTGCATGGTTTAGGAGATAAAATGTCAAAGATATGTTATTTTATACGTGCTTTTATGATCTGTATTCATATTGCATGTTATTGTTTATTAAAGGGGGATAAGGAGTGGAGAAATACGTTATTTTAGGAACAAACTCAAGGTTTTCCAAGGTCAGTCAAACTGAAGGCGGCAAAGGTTTTTCCTGTGTGTAACATAATGAAACAAGGCTCATTAAAACGTCCCTCAAGACATTTGGTTTAAAACAAACATCTAATTTTAGTTACAGAGAAGTTTCTGTACACAAAATGTTCACTATGTTTGCTTTAAAGTCATTAAAACAAACTGTTAAAAGTGTTTTTTAGGTCCAAAACTCTTCTATAAATCAACGTTCCATGTCAGGTCTGAACAACGATAGAAATGTCTTTTACAAATTCAACTGTTTTGATGAGAAAGAGAAATAAACTGCAAAATGCAACATATTCTTTAATGCTTTGCGCAAAAATGTATTAACACAATTACGAATTCCTTTGCTAAAAGTAAACTCAAGGTTTTCCAAGGTCAGAAAAAGTAAGTAGGACTTTAAATCTAAATAAAAAAAAAAGTCATATTTTTCACAATTTTTGCCTTAAAATCATTGAAAACTCAATTAAAAGTGTTTTTATGTGCAAAAACGAGCACTAATGCAATAACTTTGTAAACTCAATTATTTCAAATGTATTAGATTTTACAACATTTTCCCTTAAGAGTCTCAAACTACAAAAAAAGTCATATTTTTCACTATTTTTGCCTTAAAATCACAGAAAGACTCAGTTTAAAGTTCACATCATGTCAATAAACCAATGCATGAATCGACTCTCCTTTGCAACTCTGCAGAAGAAGGAGATTTCTCATTTAAGGATTGGATGTTATCACCAGAGTGAGACATCAGCTGCTAATCTGCCGTGTATGTTCTTCCACACTTTGAGCACTAATGAGATTCATTTGCTAAAAGTGAACTCAAGGTTTTCCAAGGTCAGTCAAACTTAGTACGACCTTAAAAGTTTGGCCTAACAATCACTTGGACTACACATTTTCCTTCAGGTTTTGTGTGTATATAATCAAACTAATAATGACTCAATAGAACTTTCTAAAGACATTTGGTTGATGACAAACTTAGAAAGACTTCCTTAAACTAGACACAAAGTCACTATTTTTGCCTTAAAATCATTGGAAACTCAGTGTTTTTACGTCCAAACACGGATCTATAAACCCACTCATCATGTCATGTCACAACTCAAAGTATTTGTCATTCACGGATTTGATATAAGAGTGAGACAGTGGCCTACAAGACCTGCTCTTCCCATGCTTGGAGCACCAATGCAACTCATTTTGTAAAAGTAAACTCAAGGTTTTCCAAGGTTAGTCCAACTCAGTAGAACTTTTAAAACAGAAACACTTCCCTAGGAGTTTCAAACTACAACAAATAAGTCATATTTTTCTCAATATCTGCCTTAAAATCCTTGAAAACTGCGACCAGAGACGTCAGCTGCTGATTGGTCTACAAGACATGCTCTTCCCATGCTAGGAGCACACATGCTAAAAGTAACTCAAGGTTTTCCAAGGTCACTCAAACTCAGTACGACTTTAAAAGTTTGCCCTAGGCCTACAACTCAAATGACAACCCTAAAATCAAACAAAAAGTGAAGCAAGGCTCATTAAAGTCAGCAAAGATAATTGATTAATGGCAACACCTCGAGAAACGGCTCATTTTAGACACAAAAGTCTTTTTTGTTTTACACTTTTAACACCTAATAATCCACTCATTACGTCAGGGCTGCACAACTAAAAGCATGTCGTTAATGTGTTGGATTCTTTTATAGCAGTGACACACGTGTTGCTAATCTGCCTACAATAAATGCTAAATTAAATACTGTTTTAACGCAACTTTAATTTGCCTCATTTCACCAGGTTTATTTGCAGAAGTTTTGCACCTCTTGTCCTTCTAATAAATAATTTAAACCCTGCTTCAGTGTGCCTCTCACAGATGTAATTAATGAGATTACTGCACCATCACTGCGGCACATCAGAGTAACGTGACACCATCAGAGTAACGTTACACCATCAGGAGTTACGCAAGAGGCTGCACTCTGCATACAAACTACAAACTGTGCGCAAAAAAACTCTGCGCACAGTTTGGATTCTTTCTTAAAACTGTTAAAAATACCTCCAACAAGTTGTCTTCACTTCCGTCTTACCAGCTGTGTGTGCAGAAAGATGTTTCCCTCGCGACCCTCTGCACACCTGGTAAAACTCGGTTAATTTAAAAGCAGCTATGATTTATGGGTAA
>NW_022987725.1:160000-215095 GCF_902827165.1 Trematomus bernacchii
CTCTCTACAGACCCATTCTCTCTGCAGACCCATTCTCTCCACAGACCCATTCTCTCTGCAGACCCATTCTCTCTGCAGACCCATTCTCTCTGCAGACCCATTCTCTCTGCAGACCCATTCTCGACCCATTCTCTCTGCAGACCCATTCTCTCTGCAGACCCATCCTCTCTGCAGACCCATTCTCTCTGCAGACCCATTCTCTCTGCAGACCCATTCTCTCTGCAGACCCATTCTCGACCCATTCTCTCTGCAGACCCATTCTCTCTGCAGACCCATTCTCTCTGCAGACCCATTCTCTCCGCAGACCCATTCTCTCTGCAGACCCATTCTCTCTGCAGACCCATTCTCTCTGCAGACCCATCCTCTCTGCAGACCCATTCTCTCTGCAGACCCATTCTCTCTGCAGACCCATCCTCTCTGCAGACCCATTCTCGACCCATTCTCTCTGCAGACCCATTCTCTCTGCAGACCCATTCTCGACCCATTCTCTCTGTAGACCCATTCTCTCTGCAGACCCATTCTCTCTGCAGACCCATTCTCTCTGCAGACCCATTCTCTCTGCAGACCCATTCTCTCTGTAGACCCATTCTCTCTGCAGACCCATTCTCTCCGCAGACCCATTCTCTCTGCAGACCCATTCTCACAGCGTTTATCAACCTTTTTCTTACTCAATATCAAGCCACACTTATTGTTTTTACTTCAGCTGTGACTTTGTGTGTGCTCAGGATGAGTTTGGCTGTGTTTGGCTATGTATCCTAAACAAGGAAACAACACCTCCACGGAGCTCAGCGCGATTCACAACGTCCCGACCAATCAGAGCACACTGTGCTCACAGGGAGGGTGGGGGCTGGAGCTATTGGAGCTACAACGAGCCGTTAAAGGCAGAGAGTGAAATTCAGTGAATACAAGTAGTTTACAGAGATGCTGTTTGAGAAACCAATGTGAGTTTGGAGAGATGCTGTATGAGAAACCAATGTGAGTTTGGAGAGATGCTGTATGAGAAACCAATGTGAGTTTGGAGAGATGCTGTATGAGAAACCAATGTGAGTTTGGAGAGATGCTGTTTGAGAAACCAATGTGAGTTTGGAGAGATGCTGTATGAGAAACCAATGTGAGTTTGGAGAGATGCTGTATGAGAAACCAATGTGAGTTTGGAGAGATGCTGTATGAGAAACCAATGTGAGTTTGGAGAGATGCTGTTTGAGAAACCAATGTGAGTTTGGAGAGATGCTGTATGAGAAACCAATGTGAGTTTGGAGAGATGCTGTATGAGAAACCAATGTGAGTTTGGAGAGATGCTGTATGAGAAACCAATGTGAGTTTGGAACAATGCACAGTATAAATCTATTCTAGTAGACCTCAACAATGGAATTATGATCAGTGGAAATGGCCATGACACCTCTCCTTTAATGTTCAAACAGCTCTTTATTCTTCTCATACTGCCTGTGCAGCAGCACCTCTTCACCCTCTGTTGTGTTTTCTAAATGCTGCACGTGTTGTCAAGTTGCTGAAGATTTTGGAACATTTGTGTTTTTATATCTGCATCGTTTCTGAAGATGTTTTGTGCCGCTGAAGCGCGTTTGCGCCTGTGAACCACCGTCAATCATTCATTAAAAAGCCACACAAATAGGTATAGGTAAACTCAATGTATTATGATGGGTAGAACATTCCCATTTAGTTGATAAATGTTCCCACTAACTGTGTGTGTGTGTGTGTGTGTGTGTGTGTGTGTATGTGTGTTTGTGTGTGTGTGTGTGTGTGTGTGTGTGCAGTGGTGTGTTTGGTGTCAGTCTGCAGCTCTGTTCCTATCAGTGATCTGCTGGACCGAGCCTCTCAGGGCTCAGATAAACTGCACGCTCTCAGCACCACCATCACTCAGGACCTGGTCAGTGAACGCACCACGGCTTTTAAATGCCATTATATACTAACCTGCACCACTAGTCTTCTCATGTTTCAGCACATCGGAGTAGATATTGGAGAAGTACCAGACATTAGGCGCAGGGGTGTCAAACTCAATTTCATGGCGGGCCACATCAGCATTATGGTTGCACTCAAAGGGCCGGTTGTAACTTTAAGACTATATAAAAATACATATATAATATATATAAAATAATGTATTATATCACATGATTGCCTCTGCATTGGATTATTATCGGATAGGATAATAACTTCATTATGAACTACGTCTGAAAGCAGAAGTCTCAAATAATTGCAAGTCTCTTCAGTGTCACAAAATGAGATGTATTGTGGGACATGTAGTTTATGGGCTACGTGCTTTTCGTAAAGCGGCATGTAACCATATAATAAACTTATTATATTCTTTCAGAGCTCTTGCGGGGCCACATGAAGTGAAGTCGGGGGACTTGAGTTTGACACCCCAGCATAAGATAATATAATGATGATGCTCCTTTGCTCCGCCCCCCAGAACTCTCACTTCCCTCCCATTGGTCGGGTGATTATGCCCCGCCCCTCGATGTGTCACACCTCCTCTCTGCAGACGCCCAGCGACAAGCAGCAAGCTCTGCAAGTTTCTGTGAGTCTTTTTTTACTTTTTGTGATGGTCCATCACAAGGGATAATAATCTGGTGTTCATCGTTAATATCTTCATCAATACATCCTTCTATATTGTGATAATATACACACTTTTACATATGTTATTATTGTTATAATAGTGAATGACAATGTGCACATTTCATTTTCTGTTCTTATTACACTTTTTTGTGTTTATATACATATATTTCTTACATTTTATTTCATTATTTTAATTGTATCTTTTTAATGCAATATATATTTTCTTACCTCTTTTATTGCTTATTTTTACCTTAACTTCTCATGTCTTATAAATACTTTTATTCTGTTTTTAAAACCATTTTTATTGCACATTTTTACTTTCACTTGTGGTGTTTTATTTTATACTGTATTACTGTACATCTTTTAACTCTAAATTGGAGAAACAAACCCCAATCTGTAGGCAGGTAGTCAAGTATTTAGATTGAGATGGTTCTTACTGACCTCTGCTGGCCAACTAGTGTATTACAACACCTTTCAAAAAGTCTTATTATCTGCACGGACTATTACGATTCAATAAAACCCTTTCCCTTGATCTCCTCCTACCTTCATTTTCACTATATCTTTATCTTTTTTAAAAACCTTTGTTATTGAATATTTTAATTTAACTTCTTGTGTTTAAATAAATATCTTTATTTGATATTATTTCATTTTTGTAACAATTAATTACTCTAAATTGTAGAAACGAAAGTATTTAGATTGTGATGGTTCTTACTGACCTCTGCAGGCCAACTAGTGTATTACAACATCTTTCAAAAACCCTTTCCCCTCAGCTTTTTGATCTCCTTTCCTTCATCTTCACTGTATCTGTATATTGTTAATATCTTTCCTTTTGTAAAGCACTTTGTCATATTGTTTAGTTTGGTTTATTTGTTTATAGTGTAGTAGACAGTCCTCATTGATCAACTGTCACTAAAAACAGTAAATGGAGCCGTTTTAGCCAACATTGCTCATTTCCAGCTGTTGTCCCCGGCCAGATGATAACAGGCACCTTTTTAAAATCACAACACATCAACAGCATTAGTTATAAAGAAAGGATCAAGGAGAACAATAAAATGCGATCAACACACGTTACTACATACATGTCACATACAGCACATCACAATCACACAACAGAAACGAGGGGTCCACGATCACAACATGTAACACAACATGTAACACAACATGTAACACACACGCCTACAAATGCCTCCCCTGATGCATCCTCTGATCTTTATCACGTGTCCCTCTCAGGAGTCGGACCTCCTCTCTCTGGCTCGCTCCCTGCTCCAGGCCTGGTCCGACCCCCTGCTGGTTCTCTCAGCTTCAGCAAACACCCTCCATCACCCCGAGCAGACCTCCATCTCCAACAAGATCCAGGAGCTGCAGCTGCACTCCAAGAGCCTGGGGGACGGCCTGGACATCCTGTCTGGGAAGGTACTCTTTAAAGAGGAGACACTACATGCTGATATACACCTGAACATCAGCAGGAGAGGACTCTTTAAAGTAGAGACACTACATACTGATATACACCTGAACATCAGCAGGAGAGGACTCTTTAAAGTAGAGACACTACATACTGATATACACCTGAACATCAGCAGGAGAGGACTCTTTAAAGTAGAGACACTACATACTGATATACACCTGAACATCAGCAGGAGAGGACTCTTTAAAGTAGAGACAGTACATACTGATATACACCTGAACATCAGCAGGAGAGGACTCTTTAAAGTAGAGACACTACATACTGATATACACCTGAACATCAGCAGGAGAGGACTCTTTAAAGTAGAGACACTACATACTGATATACACCTGAACATCAGCAGGAGAGGACTCTTTAAAGTAGAGACACTACATACTGATATACACCTGAACATCAGCAGGAGAGGACTCTTTAAAGTAGAGACACTACATACTGATATACACCTGAACATCAGCAGGAGAGGACTCTTTAAAGTACAGACACTACATACTGATATACACCTGAACATCAGCAGGAGAGGACTCTTTAAAGTAGAGACACTACATACTGATATACACCTGAACATCAGCAGGAGAGGACTCTTTAAAGTAGAGACACTACATACTGATATACACCTGAACATCAGCAGGAGAGGACTCTTTAAAGTAGAGACACTACATGACCTCTCTCTCCTCTTCCTCAGATGGGTCCTGCAGCTCAGACCATCTCTTTGCTTCCCTTCTCTGGAGGAAATGACATCGGCCAGGACCGGATTTCACAATTAATCAACTTCAACTTCCTGTTGTCTTGTTTCCGCCGCGACTCCCACAAGATCGACAGTTTCCTGAAGGTTCTTCGCTGTCGGGCCACGAAGACGCAGCCTCAGATGTGTTGAAGAGAGAGGCGGCCAGCTTTGCTCATATAGAGGTGCAGGGATATCGTATGTGTCAAAGTCAAAGTCAACTGTATTGACAATCTTTCAGTGTGTGTGTACAGAGAGAATCGAAATACCGTTTCCCACAATTCTGAATACAAAACAAATATATGTAAAAATATGTCTATACCTATATATGCACAATCAAAGACACATTTATACATGTGCTCACATTAAGACCTAAATAAAAGCACAACAATCAATATATACAGAAATAACAGTCACCTCAATCATTTCTGTGTTGGTCCCTGAAGGCAGCATCTCTCTGGTCCAATGGGATTGCTCCATGTGATTTTGGGTTATCGAGAAAATAATCTCTGTGTCAAACAAACGTTGATGACACTTGAATCCACCAGTGTGGTATTTACTGACGTATTTGATGTCGTAGAATTCAAATCTCTTCAGCTTACTTTAACCACAGACCTCATTTCAGGCTAACAACCAAAACACATTCAGAAAGCCATTGTCCTACAGACCAGGAAGTGATGAAATGCTGACTCATGACAGGGTTTTATGACTCATTCCTGCACCTCTCTATTGCCTATAGATTAGCGCATGCTAGGATTCTGCTATATGAGCTAATAGTTAGCATTCTGATCTTCCAGAAGGCGGCGATGAGGAGGAGTTTCATGGCGTATCGTATCCAGTTTACCTGAGTATCTTTAATTGTATACTTTAAAAACACCTCCACTACATTTATCTGACAGCTTTAGTTACTTTACAGATTCAGATTATTAGCTAAATTACTGACTTTATGACTTTTAAAAGAGTACTTTTACACTGTAGCATTAGCCGCTTTCACACCAAGTACTTTGCCGTACTTAGTGCCAGCACTTAGTGCCAGCACTTAGTTCCCAGCACTTAGTTCCCCCATGGAACTAAGAGCAGATCGCGTTCACACCGGAATAAATTCCCTGAGGGAAGATTACGCAAATGAGCCGCTGACGCCACTTCTTCTTCTTCTTCTTCTGCTTTGGGTTTACTGGCAGGCCGCAAACAACTTCACGGCGTATACTGCCACCCGAAGTCCCCGGCCGGAAGTCCCCGGAGTTGGGGCCTGGCTTCAGTAGAAGCTGCTGGGACTCCCAGAAGCTTCTACTGAAGCCTTCAGAGTAAATCGCCAGAACGCGACACCTCCTCATCTCCACCGCTCCCATGTTTTATTTTGTGTTGCCGTAAGTTAGTTGGTGCGCTGGGCTAATGCTAATGCTAATAATGCTAATGCCAGCAAATACAATGGCGGCTTCACAAAACTTTTCCGAGTTGTACGGGGCGTGGTTTGCAATTCGCCCAGCCAATCGAAATTGGTACTTTGTTCTCCCCAGGAAAGTACCACCTCTCAGCAGGCACTAAAAATGGGGGTAAAAGTTATTGGAACTAAGTTCTCTTTTTGGTGTGAACGCAAAATTCCAGCCACTATCGGAACTAAACGGGAAAAGTGCTCCGATGTGAACGCGCCTATTGCTTCTTTTAATTAAGTCAAAAGTCACATTAAACACATTTAAAGGTAGGGTAGGTAAGTTTGAGAAACCGGCTCGAGATACACTTGTTGTTATATTCCATGGAATGCTCTTAACATCCCGATAGCAATGAATATCTGAAGTGCTTTGACAAAAGATCCATAAAAAAATATCATCTGTGGAAGCTGTAGTACTGTAAAAAGCACGACCAATCATCTGAGCCGGCCCGGCTAAAATAACTGGATGGCCTACCTGCCTGTCAGCCTTCCATCTGTGCACAGACTTATCTCGTGCCCTCATTGGTCATGTGCGCGTTCGTGTGTGTTGGAGGAGGGGCTCTGTAAGGAAGTGGCAGATTCTTTCCGGCTGTGTATTTTCAAATTCTAGCGATCTCAAGCCGGTTTCTCAAACGTACCTACCCCACCTTTAAGTCAGCGTGTTGCACAAACATTGACCTCAATCTGAATGAATGGATGCTCAGGTATATTAAAGTTTAAGCTAACAACGTTTCCCATGGTAATTAGCAAAAAGGTGCATGCGTTGTACTTGTTTTAAAGCTTCCTTATTGACTTTAAATCAGGTTGATAACTTCCAGGAAGGGAATAAAGCATCTCTGTTTGCTTCCAGCTGGTCTGGCTTCATCACTTCATTTATTGTAAGCTTGGTGTGTTTGTTCTGCTGTTGCTCCTCCTTGTCTCGTCCTTCTAAAATAACTTTTGCACTTCAGATGTAAACATTCTCTGATAAGCGTGATGTGATGCTTATAGAATTTATCTTTTCAATCTGCTCATCAATAAAGATCTTCTTTTGCACAGTAACATCTCCTTGCCTGTCATTTGTCAGTCTACTGAATTTATGCAAACAAAATATGTAATCACGTGTTACAGCGTACATACTGTGTAAAACGACATTTAATGGGATTTATTGACAGTAAGTAAAAAATAGAAACTTAATTTTTCGGAGAACTGTTTGTATTAAAGGTCTCCCATCATGCAAAATGCACTTTGTGATGTCTTTTCTACATCAACATGTGTCCCCGGTGAGTCAGGGAACTCACGCAGCGTCAGAAAATAAAACCCTCTCTCTTTTCCTCCGTACCCAAATCTCTAAAAACGGGGGAACAACGGAGCTGATCCAGATTTGCGTCCGATATGACGTAATATCTGAAATGTGGACCCACGGCACTATCAGAAACGTTGCTATCAGAAACAATGCCCGACTGTTTTGGACGTAATATGGTCGGTGTTTCCATTAGCATGGCTAACACTCAGAGCTAACCTGTACTGGAGAGCATGTGTGTGAAGAAGCAGGAAATAAAAAGGAACTCACCTTGTGGTATAACCGGCAAGAGAGAAAGCCTTTGAGCTCCATACTGTTTCAGAGACAATCCTTGATAATCCATGATATGGCGTTTCATCACGGCAGCATTTAGTTTAGACAGTAGCTGCCGGGTCCCGCATGAGCTCAGACCCCTCCTTTTTTATTAAAAGCTTTATACCCCAAATCAGCACTTTAGAAACAGGAAGTGAAATAGAGGGATATGAGGCATGGCTAGAATGGGTGATCTGTTTGGTGTTTGGAGCAAAACACTTCATAGACATGTTTTTTATATATTTGTATATATCTGAGACCTATGCTATTGCCTACAAATAGCATGATAGGTCCCCTTTAAAAGGCAAAGGCAGATATAAAAACACAATGCCTGCTTTTACAACATCTCCCCTGCAGAGGGCGGCATTTTGTTAAGCTTTATGCAATAGTTTTAGCAATGGCTATACTCTGGCACCCTCTGGTGATAAACAGATATAATGCAAGGAAACGGGACAATGTAATGTTTAACAATGTAATGTTTAACTTGGACCGAATACACATTTAAATTCACTCCTTTGCAAAGACAACTCCATACTAAATTGATTAAAGATGATATCCTCAGCATATTGAGGGTTTTTAAATATCCTGGTGTCCAATGAGAGCTTCAGAAACCTGCCTCTGGATAGAGTTCATTTGAGCGTTTAAGATTTCATTCGTTTGCATTTTTAGTGAGTAACAAAGAGTATGAGTATCTATGTGCAGGATCATCGCGTGCGGAATGAACAGAACTACAATGGCTTCCAGAGTTATAATCCAATCGATATCGAGACCTTCTGGCTTTCGTAGGCGTTGGTGGTATAGTGGTGAGCATAGCTGCCTTCCAAGCAGTTGACCCGGGTTCGATTCCCGGCCAACGCAATCTTTTTTCGGCGGCGATATGACTGAGTCTTTAGGAAGATAAGATAAGATAACATAAGAAGTACTTTATTGATCCCAATCTGGGAAATGTTTGCGTTGCAGAAGCATAAAAAGACAAGGCATTGTTTATTATCGAAATTATAAATCTATAACATCTCAAATAGAAAGGAAATAGCATTAAAAAAGTAGAAAATATACATGTTGAAATACAAATGCACAGTAAAGCAGGATATTATATATACATTAAGTGTGTCAGGGATGGAATATTAAATATTAAATTGAATATAAATGTAAAATTTACATTGTGATTTTGAGTCTGGAAAGAGTTCATTTTACTGTTTAAGACTTTATTAGTTTGCATTTTTTAGTGAGTAACAAAGAAGCTTTCTGAGTATTACAGTGATTTTTGTTTTGGATCATCGCGTGCGGGATTAACATCACTACAATAGCTTCCACAGTTATAATCACGTCGATGTGGAGACCCATATATTACCGTCAGCGTTGGTGGTATAGTGGTGAGCATAGCTGCCTTCCAAGCAGTTGACCCGGGTTCGATTCCCGGCCAACGCAACCCTATTGTTATATATTAAATTGAATGTAAATTGTACAGCGTGATTTCAAGTCCTAGTAAAGGTACCGGAGGGTCACGAAAACCAAAATATTAATAAAGTCTGATCTTGCATGTCCCCTCTTTTTTTTTAACAATATATTATAGGTCTATACAAAACATTTCTCCGAAGTGTTTGGCACCAAAATACCAAACGGATCATGCATTGTTGTCATTACAAACACACACACACACACACACACACACACACACACACACACACACACACACACACACACACACACACACACACACACGCACACACACACACACAGCATGGTACCAGACAGGTTTGACATGTCTCCACCTCTGTGACTAAAGCAGTAATCTGCACGTCACCATAGGCAGTAAAACCTGTAAGTGTCGGAAGTAGATAAGAAGAATAATATTAATAGTATGGATAATGCGTGAGCCTTTTATCTTTTGGACATACATGCCCACCCTGCATGTCTCTATTGGGGGAAAAGCAGAGACCGCAATTAATGATGTCATAGATCTTGAAAACAGGACCTATACACGAAGGCTCTTCATTATATGAAATCATTGAGGCATAGTGCCAACCATGTGTCTTTGATTATGTGTATATATATACAAATATTTATCATTTATTAACAGAGACAATAAGGACAGCTTGTCTCTAATATTCGCTGGGCCAGGAAGTTGGTTCAAATCTTTACGTAGTCCGTCTGCATCATGTGCTCACTGTCTTCGTCAACCATTGTAACCGCTCTCAAGGAGTCAAAAACCACAACGCCTTCCTAGAATTGTGGTTGGAACTTTGATGCTTTGCTTGCACCTTCTAAAATGCATAATGTGCATAGGTCAAGAGTTCAGGATGTTCTGTCTGGTTTCACATGTCTGATAAGACATTATTGAGACATACATCCTTTCCATCAAACCAAATGATAGCCAATTTAAAAATGTGTATTAATGGTAAGCTTAATAGAGGTAGGTGAGGTCTGTCACAGCCACTTAAACAGCAGATCTGTTAACAGCAGAAACTGAGCCACAGACAGGTTTTACATGAAGCGATATGCGTGTCACCGCTGTACTGGTTCAACCTGTATATACAGCAGGTTATCAAGCTCTTCCTTAGGTTACTCCGAGACAAATGCCAGAGCATATTTACCTTTACATCTTATGCACATTTTATTCAAAGTGGAACCCAAATGACGTCACAGTGGATCCACTCAAGGAAATATCCTTTAGAAGAATAGACTAATATAAATACAGCTGAGGCCCACACACACACACACACACACACACACACACACACACACACACACACACACACACACACACACAACACACACACACACACACACACACACACACACACACACACACACACACACACACACACACACACACACACACACACACACACACACACACACACACACACACACACACACACACACACGATGGCTGCCTCGGTGTTGTGGTGGGCTCTGTTTTGTCTTTTTTTTTGCATTAATTCAACACTTTAACCTGCACTCACATCTGCACACTTATGCAACAATCCAAATATGTCCATTCCAATGATCAACGTGTTACCGCGATATCTTGTTTCAACAGTCACTTTATCACTTTATTTCAATTTATTATGATTATTTTATCTTTATTTCTCCCCTTGTTTGAATCCTGTTTTTCCCTCTGACCCTGTTGCTGCTTTAAACGCCTGCATTTCCCCAAGGGGATAAGTTCCATCTTATCTTTTCTTATCTTATCTTAATTCAGTTTTGACCTGAACAGTTTCCTCCCCTCTGCTCCCGGCCTCATTAACAAGGACCCTCACTGACACTGGCTTTTATCCACCCCAGAAAAATCCCCCAAAACATTGTGTCATCAGAAAGTGGACACATCTGATCAGCTCATTTTCAGACAGGTTTTTATACAGATGGATCAGGACAAAAAGAGAGTTTTTTTTTTGTTCCTGACACTTTCAGAGTCTCTTAACACACTGAGGGGACACATGTTTATGTATAAAAGACATGAAAAAGTGGATTTTGCATGTTAGGTGCCCTTTAATCTTAATTAGCTATCTGCTGTATCAATCAATCAATCAATCAATCAATCAATCAATCAATCAATGTTTATTTATATAGCCCAATATCACAAATTTGTGGACTTCACAGTTTGTACAGAATATCAGTATGACAATACGACACCCTCTGTCCTTAGACCCTCTGTCCTTAGACCCTCTGTCCTTAGACCCTCTGTCCTTAGACCCTCTGTCCTCAGACCCTCTTTCCTTAGACCCTCTGTCCTTAGACCCTCTGTCCTTAGACCCTCTGTCCTTACCCCCTCTGTCCTTAGACCCTCTGTCCTTAGACCCTCTGTCCTTAGACCCTCACATCGTACAAGGAAACACTTCCAGAGAAACCCCACAGTTTAAAGGAACATGGGAGAAACCTCAGGGAGAGCAGCAGAGGAGGGATCCCTCTCCCAGGACAGACAGACGTGCAATAGATGCCGTGTGTAAATCGAAGAGATAATACATTTACAACATAGGTAGACCAAATGTTTGGAAATGCTTGTGTCTATAATAAGAAGATGAATCCACGAGGATGTCAACAATCCTGTGGGAGCCATCAGGGAAGTAGTATGATGAGAGTCAGGCAGGACCGCAGAGACAGGTTCAGCCACGACTCGAAGTCCAGGTAAAAAAATGCATTTAGCAAGATATTTCTACACCAGTAACACCCAATAAGAGCATATATCAGTCTGTTTTTGATTCAGTATAAATATAAATTGTTTAAATAACAGTTTTTGAGTTCTATATTTAGTTTTAGGACCACACAACTCACCCACTGTATCTTACGAGTTAGCATGAAACACCAATGTTTTCTTTACCCCCTTAACCAATAAAGTCAAAGTCAAGTCAAATACTTATAAGTAGTTATAAGTTGATTTTGAATTCTGTCATAACTTTATAGCTCATATTTTATTGTAGATTTTAACATATCAATATATACTTCCAGACCTGCATCCGTTCAAAAACCTCAGCAATCACCCAAGATAAAAAAACAAGCTGATTTATTTGAGCTTGAGGGCATTACATATCATTTAGGTGACGTTTTTTTTTAATCCAAATCGATTTACAAGACAGGGCAGATATATTCACTTCAAGCAAGATCACAATAGAGTAAGTGCTGGTAAAGTAGTTACAGGGCATAAAATAACTTTTTTACAGCAATCATTTAAAGGTAGGGTAGGTACGTTTGAGAAACCGGCTCGAGATACACTTGTTGTTATATTCCATGGAATGCTCTTAACATCCCGATAGCAATGAATATCTGAAAAAATCCATAAATAAATGTCATCTGTGGAAGCAGTAATACTGTAAAAAGCACGACCAATCATCTGAGCCGGCCCGGCTAAAATAACTGGATGGCCTACCTGCCTGTCAGCCTTCCATCTGTGCACAAACGTATCTCGTGCCCTCATTGGTCATGTGCGCGTTCGTGTGTGTTGGAGGATGGGCTCTGTGAGGAAGTGGCAGATTTTTTCCGGCTGTGTATTTTCAAATTCTAGCGATCTCGAGCCGGTTTCTCCAAAATTAGCTACCCCACCTTTAATTGCCATGGAATTAAAACAAGTGTTTGCTGGTGATAAAACAATAACATTCTATAATTGGTGGACATAAGCTCTTTGTCAATGTTTTAATAAATATGTATTTTGGTGTAGATGGCTCCAATATCAACCCAGTCTCACGGCATTTTGTGTTATAGTCACGAAATTAATCTATTGATTCGTGTTCACCAACACGATTTCGCCATTTTTTTCGTGTCACACAGAACGATTTTAAAAGCAATGTAAATAATAACAAGTTAGAAGAAAAAAGAGATAAAAAAAAATACAGATGTCAGTATTCTGAGGCTCTGAGCCATTTCTTTTCCTCACTGACGGCAAAAAGACTCAAACATTATACAATTTAAAATAAAAGGGATAGGGTTAGGCTTAGGGTAAGATATTGAGTAAGAAAAGGTTTTTATGAACCACACAGCTTCTGGTCTTCCAAGACCCGACCGGACAAAAAGACGTGGTGCAGGCACGAAACATACTACCAATAGAAATACATTGCTTTTAAAATTGTTCTGTGTGACACGAAAAAAATCGTGTTGGTGAACACGAATCAATAGATTACATTAATTTCGTGACTATAACACGAAATGCCGTGAGACTGGGTTGGATAAACCACAACAAAAGTAGCCTACCGAAGCATATAAGGACTACAGATGGAAATGAGCTATTAGCTCAAATCTGGCATGAATCATCGCTTCTCTTTTCTGAGATTAATGTATTTGTATGCATGGTACTTGTTGAAATAAATACATTGATTATTATCAGCATTACAGCTGAAAAAGAGCCGGCAAAAAAGACTGACTTAAATTAAAGTGTGTTCACTACCTAGCTGTGGAAGATTCTATCTATCTAACAAGCTAGCTAACTGGTGAATGTTATTTTAACAACATAACCTAGCTAACAATCTAGCTAGCAAATGTTGGCTTTCTGACCTAGCAAGCGATTCAATTAGCTATCTATCTAAAAAGCTACTGTAGCTAGCATTTGCCATGTAACTAGTATACAAGTTGGTTATCTATCTAAACAAGCTAGCTAGCATTTGTTGTAACTAGTTTACAAGTTGGTTATCTTTCTAAACAAGCTAGCTAGCATTTGCTGTAACTTGTTTACAAGTTGGGCATCTATCTAAACAAGCTAGCTAGCATTTGCTATGTAACTAGTTAACAAGTTGGTTATCGATCTTAAGCTAGCTAGCATTTGCTATGTAACTAGTTTACAAGTTGGTTATCGATCTAAACAAGCTAGCTAGCATTTGCTATGTAAACTAGTTTACAAGTTGGTTATCTATCTAAACAAGCTAGCTAGCATTTGCTATGTAACTTTACAAGTTGGTTATCTAGCTATCTCAACAAGCTAGCTAGCATTTGCTATGTAGGCCTATCTAGTTTACAAGTTGGTTATCTATCTAAACAAGCTAGCTAGCATTTGCTATGAAACTAGTTTGCAAGTTGGTTATCTATCCAAACAAGCTAGCTATCACCTCTCCTAGTAGGGGAGAAGGGGGTAAGTTGAGCCAGTGGGTAAGTTGAACCACGGTCACGTGATTAGTTGTAATCACGTGACCAGAAATTATGCAAGCTCCTCCCATTTCTCATTGCCTGTGAAAGAGAGATGCTCATTGTGGTCTGGTAAGTAAACATTTTTACAAAAAAAACGTTTTTTGCTTGTCAAAGTACATTTTCTAGATGTCAGCTATATCGGCTGTCATGTCCAAAAAAATGTGTCCAGGTTTAAACAAATATATTGTATATGTTGATGTGTTGGCAGCGTATTAAACCATGTGAGTCATTAAGCTAAAGATGACTCTGAATTTTAATGCTAGGCTATTTTTTCTAAAATGGTGGCTATGGGGTAAAGTGAACCATGGGCCTTGGGGTAAGTTGAGCCAGTTTTTCAATGGAGAAATTAATGAAAGTAGGCCAAGTTGATAATAAGAGCTCATTGTAGGCTACATTTAAAGTTGAATTTACCCTGTGTTTGATTGGTAAGATGTATGAAATTGTATCACCATTTGTATGATTACTTTTCCTTTTATTAACATGTTAAAAAAAATCAATCAATTCAATCGAAATTTATATTAAAAGTATTTGAAAAACTAAACTTGTATTTGGTTTGTTATTTATTGTTTAAGGTTACCTTTAAGATTTTTTGTAGGTATGCCCAGGTTTGAACAGGTATGCCCAGGTTTGAACAGTGGTTCAATTTACCCCCTGACCTGGATCAATTTACCCCTAACCAAGTTGAGCCACAAGACTTTTTTTTTTTTGGAAGTAATATTTTCACTGCCCTTGATCAAATATTAATTCTTATCATTGCCATTGATAGGAGACATCCTGAATTATAGGTGTGTGCTTTCATTTTTACTATGTGTCATTTCTCCTTGCTTAGAGGACAGCATAACTAAAAAATGGCTCAACTTACCCCACTCTCCCCTACCAGTTCACACTCCCTACTTGGGTCTGTATGGTGACTTAAACGTCGTTTTTAGTTTTTGGTTCAAGGCCTCAAATATATTCGGAGGTAAACAAAGGTGAAGAGATTTTAAATGTTTGTTCTACGACAAAATATGCAGTAGGTCAGTAAATACCCCACTTGTGGTTCAACAACGTATCAAACAACATTGGTTTACTTTCTTATAATTTCCCTTACCTTGTTATATTGTAAGATAACATGAGAGCTTTTGTCCAAGATTATATAGTGCAGTTTAACACAGTGACAGTAGGCTATAAACACAATGTAAAAAAGCACAATCCATAATATGACCATCATTAATTATAAATACAAACTCCTGAGCTTTATTTATTTAAATACAAAATAAAAATTGGATGTCTTTTAATCGCACTGTGGCGGCTCAATTTCCAGTTCCGTTTGAGTCACCGAGATGCTAAGCTTGATTATAAACTGTGACGCGTCTCCAAAGAGAAAGTCCATACTGAGGCAAGAGAGTTTTACGGTATTCAAAACAAAACACAGTAACTATGGACAAAACGGTCAACAGAAAAAATGACATCACAAGCTCACCCTCTGTCATCCGCACTCGACATGAAACAGGTGACCTATACACAAACCACACCCATGTGACAATTACCGGAAGTGCTCGACAAACAAATAAAAGTGACGTAAACAAATATTAATTATACAAATAATGAACTTGGGCAAAGTAGCATTATGGCACTGTTGAGGAACCTTTGACTTAAAGAGCAACTTGCAGGTTAGAGCCCCCAGTGAATAAATGTGTCGGAAAATTATGTATACACTAGATTTTCCCAAAAATATACATACATATACACTAGAGTGACATCTGGCGTCGTTTTTGTAAGATATTTTTACTTCTGCATAAAAAAAGACCAAACGCGTGTGGCGTCACATCAGGGAGAGCGGCCGGTCTAACGTATTAATAAACATGGATCACAATGCTAGTTTTGACACAGAAGAGGTTGAAAATGTATATTTGTATGCATATGATGGACCACAACCTTATACTTATGAGCCTGCTAGGCGTCCAAGAGACCAGGAGCAGCCAAGGATTAGAAGAAATAACGGCCATCGGAGATATGGAGCTGTGGTGTGAGGAGAATCAGTGGAGAACTGGGCAGCTGTCTCGGTGAGTGACCGGCGTTAGCTACAGTTAATGTTAGCTAACGTCGGTCACATCACAACATTGTAAAGTTAGCTATCATATATCAGGCTATAACTAAAATAGTATTGATAATATAGTAACGTCACAACCGCTCAAACCAACTACCAACTACTACCGTAAATTGGGCAGAGAAGGAGTCCGAGAAAGTTGCTCCCCTATGTGACGTAATATGAGGCGCTTGACGTATGACGTTTAAAAAAAAACTGTTCTTAGTAGCAGAGCTCAAAACGGCTCCTTTCCCTCTGAATTCCTGCCCGTATGTCTCGTAAAACATATCAAATCCTGCATTAACTTTTTGAATTGTAATTTTCAGGCAAGGTTAAGCATACATTTAGTAAAAAAAACAACCTGCAAGTTGCTCTTTAAGTGTTTCATTCATTGCATAACTTCACCGTAGTAGTGTATATGACAATAGATCTTTGAATCTTGAATCTGAAATTAACATATAGGTTACTTTAATACATTATCCATATTTTATACACTTCAGGTGATTTTTGAAGAAGTGAAGCTGCAGCTTTGATTTTCCATCACTCTTTGGAGGGTATCTGAACGCTTTGTAGAGCTTGGTGTCATTGTGTTTGAGTCTGGCCTGATGGGAAACAGACACATGGCCACATGTTGCCACCATCAAGGAGCCCAGGCCATCCATAAAGAACTCTAGAGGCAGAGACAGACATTTGCCATTTAGGAAAAAAAAGCCAACTACGATCATGGACAGCAACAACTGAAAGAGTGTGGACTTACTGCCACTTGGACTGCAAACCATCTAGACCTACCTGAGTGTGCTAGCCTCTTGAGCTGAGGGTCAAATCCCACCCTCTGTACGGCATCTGTACGAGCCAGGAAGAAGTTGACCACCCCACTGACCAATGAGCATTTTGGGTAACCAGGAAGAGAGCGGTACCTCCCTCTGGACTTCCTGTACATGCAGCCACCTTCCATTTCGTCTCCTTCCTCATAGATGAGAGAGAAATAAAACTGGTCTCCTTGTACTTTACCGCCAAGCTGAAAGGAACAGAGAGACAAGAGAACTGCTTATAATCTTACTACCTGCTCATCGTGTATCTGCTGGAATAGGCTCTTGTTAACACATTATCAATCAATCAATCAATCACATTTTTCAAATGGTGAGAGACATGCCCCTCCAGTTCTGAAATGGTGATTTCAAAAACAAAAACAACGAACCAAATAATACTTCTGTTAAACAATGCATTACATATTATATAAAACCCCAGGTCGTGGAACATTAACTGGGTATACGTACAACATATGAATTATTATTCACCATAAATGCTTTGAATTAGTACTGGTTGCTATTATTGGGGCGTATTCCTACACGCAGCAGGATGAGTCACAACAACAAGCTCTGGGTCACAGCCAAACTGAGACAGCTCAAGTTGCAAAAGGAGGAGACGTTTAGGAGTGATGATAAGGCACATTTTAAATAGTCAAAGTACAGGTTTGGTAAGACGGTGAGAGACACTAAACGACTGTACTGTGAGAAACTCCAACACCAGTTCAACAACTTTAATCCAAAGGCCTCCCCCTCCATGAACAACGACACCTTGCATACCAGTTGAACCAGTTCTACTGTCGCTTTTAAGAACAATGTGACAGCCCTGGAACCATCTGGCCAATCAGAGACCTGCTCACCCACATCACTGCCTTCCCCCAATACATCAAAGTCTATCTCTTTTAATGAGAGAGAAGTAAACAGACTTTTCAAAAAACTCAACACCAGTCCACCCTGAAGCCCACCCTGAAGCCCTCTGCTGACCAGCTGTCTCCAGTGTTTACAGTCACTGTTTACAGCTCACTGAAGTCATGCCACTTACCAGTTGTGACCTACTTGGTAATAAAACTGATTCTGATTCGGATCATTGTGGCATTTGCTGTTTTCTACCGGTATACATTCTAGCCATGTTTTTCACTATGATCTTACTTGCGACCTAACATTACAACTTGTTTAGCCTATCTTTTTATTTCACTAGATCGCAAGTTTAGGGAAATAATTTCCCTGTTCAATGCGGGCAATGATAGCGAACACGTGGTCCTTAAAAAGAACGGGGGAAATAATCACTATGTCCTACCTACGCCTGGTTAATGTTGCGTGACATAAATAAATGTTTACTTTGAGTTCTCAGCTCTATTGCTTCTGCTACAACTTAATTTGTTTTGCAGTACTCGCCATGAACTGTTACTGCTCAGGCAAATCTCACACCAGCCTCCGACATAAATCTCTTTCGATGCAGTTCTCGGTTCCATCCCAGCAAGTTGGTGGTTCCAAATGCAACCAGTAAATTGGGGCAGAGAGCCGGAAGAACTGGTTGGCAATTGGGCATGATCTCTGAAACTGGCCCTGGAACCTCTTCGATGGAAAAGAGGATGAAAGTCTCACATGCTTCACAGCTAGTAGACACAACAAGTATTTAACCCAAGCAGAGCCCTTTAGAAACGAGCCATTTCAGTCTTACCACGTCCAGTTCTGGGACCGCCTCCATCACCTTCACCAGCTCTTCGATTTTGGTCAACTTGGTAAACAGGAAGTCATCGTCCACCCACAGGAAGTACTTGGTGGTGACCTGGGAGACCGCCAGGTTCCTGCCAGCAAACCAGCCCTGATGGAGGAAAGCATTATTCATGTTTTATTGGTCATTTTAGATGTTACGCCTCTTTGAGTTGCATTAGGCTTGTTCTCACATTACAGTGTGTAAACGTTTTTGTTGGTGTGTGTGTGTGTGTGTGTGTGTGTGTGTGTGTGTGTGTGTGTGTGTGTGTGTGTGTGCGTGTGCGTGTGCGTGTGCGTGTGCGTGTGCGTGCGCGTGTGCGTGTGCGTGTGTGTGTGTGTGTATACCTGTGCTGGAGGCATGATGAATTGTTGGATGTGAGGTCCGGGAATTTTCTTTGGTTCCATGCTGTCATCTGCAATGATGATTTCAATGTCTTTGTAGAATTCTCTGATGGTTTTCAACAACGCATTGAGTTCTGGGTAGCGCAGGAACGTCTTTGTGGTGATGGTGACTTGAGAGTTGATATCTGACATATAGAGAAGAAGAGTTATTTCAAGAAAAGACACATGAAGACATCATGAGATCCACTGTCCAATGATCAAGAGCATCATTGGACAAAGAAGAGAAGCAGCTCCTTCCTGCCATAAATAAATGAGTGTGTTATCCCCACGGTGAGTGAACTCCCACCTTTTCCCATGTCGTACAGGACTGGAGGTTGAGGCTGTTTGATGGTAATGGGAAACACAGCTTCATGGTCCTCAAACTGGAAGGTTGCTGAGAACAGAAGCACAAACACATTTCTCTAGATTAAATACACACAGACACAAACCTGTGCAAAGCATTGACAACTTTATGATTTTGCAATTCTATTTAATTACATTTGCTCTAATAGGTCTTCTGTAATTTTGTGAATTTAATTCATGCAAAGACATTTGTTCTAAATAAAGACAGACTTTTTCTAGTTTAGTTTTAATGTCTTAGATGCATACCGAGGTCTCCGGTGTGTATGTGGTAAATAGTGCTGGTATAGGACACATCAGCCAGCAGCTCATTGAGGGCCTCCAGGCTGCTGGACTCCACCATCAGTCGGCTCTCACCATTACCTGTCACTGTTTCCACAACAGAAAAGAAAGATCATTTTAAATGGCTATGCCTTACACTACGGCTACTTTAGATGGCTCTAAAAAGACAACAGCAAAGCAAATCAGTGTAATGGAAATCCACATGTGCAATGGAGATAATATCTAAGCCAAACGCAAATATTTGAGAGACTACAGCATGATTTGATTAATAGATGACAGTAGTCCTTAGGTCAATCGTTTGTAGTAATCACTAGTATGTTTGCGCTGGTATGACTTGCTCACTGTTAGACAATGCACAGAGTTTAGCAATGATGCATTTGATCCTACTTTTAATCTGGCCCTAAAATTAAGTACATACCTTACATATCCACTATTGTCAGATATTGTTTGCTCCTTTGTTTGTCAGGTTCAGTTAGATCTTACCTTTTACCTGCACTCCTTTAGCTGGAATAGTTGTTCTCAGGATTCCTTCCGACACTTCCAAGGAGACCTAGAGTCGACACATCTCAGTAAATCTTCAATCTATTTATTTTAACCAAACTAAATAACGTTATTTATGCTGGGAATCTTATCTATATATGAGGCAGTCCAGGAAAAGAAGTCAAGATGGAGAACAAGGTGGAACGAATAGAAAATAGATAAATACTTGTGCGTTCTCCTCACACACTTCTTACATTTTTCTTTTTAGCATTCCTTCACACAGGATTCCAGGTAGAAAAATATACTTCAAGGTCTGTGCTCTCCATTGAAACATCAATGAGAACAAGGAGAACAAGTGTTTTCCTGACTACATGATGAGAACAATTTGGCATCGGTCATCACTTATTTGTATCTAGCTTTACAGCCACGTTGACTTAAAGGTGACTAATAGGGCAAGCAAGAACCCTCACAAACACAAATATGGTAAAAATCATACTTTGACTTTTAGGTTTAAGACGGTAAGTTGAAACCCAATCAAATTGTATTCACACTTGGCAAGAAATATTGGTTTTTAAAACCCACTTGCACCATTTAGCAGTTTCAGGAGCTGTACCAGATATTTGCAGTAAGGTTTCTGCCCCTCTCCTAAAGGTTTACACCAAGATGGCTGCTGTGCAACGTCATTTATGAGAATATAATTGCAAGTAATTTGAATGCGACTAATATGTTATAATAATTTTTCTAATGTGTCATTTACATGAAGTATTGAATAATGTAATACTTTCAATGTGTTTTACATGTGGCAATATACATATTATACAAATGATATAAACACCCAGCAGCCATCTTGTATGAACCGGCCAAACACTAGCCCAGGTTTCTCTAAAAGCTGTGGATCAGCTGAATCTGTGGGATCACACCAACCGTGTAGTTGCTTCTTTGTTCTGCATGCACTGCTAGACCTGAAATCAAAATGAAGTGTGCTTTCATACTCTTCATTTACACAAGTACACTCATTCACCTCCAAAACATCCCCATCCAGCTTCTTGTCTAACTAGTTCCTGAGTCAAACACCATCATTTTTTTACTGTATTTTAAACACAGCCTTCTGTTGTGTCACAATGAGAGTAATGAAAGGACATACTGTACGGTGTAGCATACCTGGGATGAAGGTGGGGGTCATAGGTCGTACTTTGAAACCCTGGATAGGGTACTGCAGGGGAGAGTTAGACGGAGCATACAGCCGTGTGGATAACACAGACTCAGTCCTGTTGGGGAGATAGGAGGGTTAGTAGTGAGGATGAGGTAAAGGCTTAAAACATTGGCAGGACTTATACTTGTAATAGAGTATTCCTACACTCTGGTACTTTTACTACAAGATCTGAGTACTTCTTCCACCTCTAGTAGAGCACGCATTAAACAAGTGTTTTAAGGTTAAAGAGCGACTGAACAATAAGTCAATGGAAAGCAGCCACTCCCTACCTGGCTTTGTGTTGTTGCAACTCCTTTGCTCTGCGTTTTAACAGCTCCTCAGAATCTGGAGGCAAGAGGTCTTTGAGTTGCGCTGAACCTGGAGAACAGGTGCATGCCGTCTTTGAGGGAAGTTGATTCCTGGCTAGCAACCTGTAAAGTTAGGGGTTACATGGAAGACCTGAGGTTAACATCTGGTTTGACTTCTGTGTCATATTCCTCATCCTAATCCCCATCCCTTCATCCCTCCATCCCTTCCTCCCTCCCTCCTTTCATTCATCCCTTAATTCATCCTCCCATCCCTTTCTCAGTGCATCCCTTCCTCCCTTCCTCCTTTCCTCCCTTCCTCCCTACAACCTTTCATCCACTCCCTTCTTGCATTCCTTTCTACGAACATCCCTTCGAACTTCGACCCCTTCCCTTTTTCATCGCTCCCTTCCTACCTCCCTTTATCCATTCATCCCTTCCCTTCTCCCTACATCCTGCTTCGGCATACAGTATAAGTGTTGCACGGCCAGATACGGCTCGAGAAGCTGACTCAGATGAATGAGGCGAGTAAACACAGCTGACAGCCGGCGTGAAACTCGAGCGATTATTCGCATCGCGTCCGGTGTGAACGCACCATTATTACAAGTATTATATAATTATATAATTACAAAATAAAATCACCACTCTCAGTACAGCGCCACTTTCCGAACAGGTAATGCACGCAAATAAAATATTTATATTATTATTATTATTATTATTAATAATAATATATAAATAAAAACATCTTGTATTTTAGTTACACCCGCTATTGATTAATGTTGTCAACATTGGACCTTGATACCGTCCACATAGCTATCGTGAAATAATATAATCGAAAACATTAAACCTCTTTGATTTAATAATGGGAGCTGAAGCCTCTCTGCCTTCTCATCTAACACACACTCCCTTATTTATCTTTGAATAATAATACTGTAAAAATAAAGACGACTATACTACGGTCCTTCGGTCCTGAGATTAGCGCCTGCAGGCTCCATGGACCTGTCAGCTCCGGACAGCATAAAATGCGTATATGAAGGGGGGCGTCATGAACGCAAGAAATCATACCCTCGTGGGGGCGCGTTCATGTGATTGGCTTAGAATTGAGGAGACATCTGATTGGCTATAGATAGAAAAAATTACAAGTACGAATCGGGTCACCGTCAGGGGAGTCTCAAAAAACCCACACACGAATGCACAGCGATCCATGCAGAGAAAGCGGTTTGTGTTTGCAGGTGCAGCGGGTTTAAACGGAAGACAAATATGTGAGGATCAAAAATACATATGTAAAACTTTTTTCTGTATTTGGATTTTATTTACATGAATATGAAACGGAACACATTTGTGTGTGCATTGAAAAACACAAGTGTGGATCCTTTTGCGGATCATGAAATACAAGTTTGAGTCCTTCTGTGTGCATGTGTGAATTATGAGACTGTTCTGAGCCCATATAACACGACCTACTGTGTATATCATGATAGGTCTACATGCTTATATTAAATAATTGAGTCATAGTGCCAACCAATGATAACCGAAACCCAGCCTCATGTCGCACACACACACACACACACACACACACACACACACACACACACACACACACACACACACACACACACACACACACACACACACACACACACACACACACACACACACACACACACACACACACACACATAATTGGATACTTTACCTCTTTGTATGTTGTGAGGGAAGTGGGTTGGCTTCAGGACCTCCAACAATTCCATTTATAAACAGATATGAAAGAACACACACCAACACACACCCAAGAGTAGCAGTCTGAAGTGTTGTTGCATTACAAAGAGCCATCTGTAGAATGGAGAAACAAAAAGGTTCAGTGAGAGGAACGTATGATGCCAGTAAACAAGAAGTAGGTCAGCTGTCCATGTCAGACATGACACTTGCTAACTTCACTAACCCAGACAAAACAGAACAGAACTGAGGCGCCTCATGTGACAAAAACACCAAGAAAGTGTCATCACTGGATAAAATGACATTATAGTTGACTGTAGTATAAAAGAAACCTTTATTCGTAACAGTGTTTTTCCTACGGTATAGTGCAGATTAATAATATAGTGTAATGTGAGGCTGTGAACACGGTCAGATCAGTGTTTCCATCAGAATGTGTGTGTAACTTCATGTGGCCAAGTTAAAAAAACAAGGCCTCACATTAAGAGTGTTCATGTCAAACTGAAAGGCCACCTTTAGTAGGTTCAGGTAAACTATTCTTCACAATATCTGAAGTTAATGAGGTACGAAGTTACGATTACGAGTAAAAACTCCCCTCTCTCGTGCTGGAAAACTAACAAGGTCAAGTGTCGGTCAATGTAGTGACCATGGACACCTGTAAGGAAGCGTAACATGTATGTTAATATTCGGGTGGTTTACCAGCCTTCACCTCGGTCAACCAACAAGAAGGCTTTGGCTATAAAATGCAAATACAACATGTGTTCAGCAGTACAATCCCGGGGTCTCTTGCATCGCACTCTGTCTGCCTCCAGCACTTCTTCTGAACCTGTTAGTTAATTTTTTAATGCTGCAGTAAATAAGCCATGAAGTTAAAAGTATTGAGAAGGATGTCCGGACACTTGCCAACTTCCAACAACTGGAACATGCAATAACAAGTGTTTTTATGCTATACAATAAATGTCATCTATTCTTATCCCAACACCGCGCCCTATTAACACGGTCAAAGTGTTTACTTACAAGTGTCCACACAGAATCTTCCTGGAAAGGAACAAGAGTCTGTGCATCCTTGTACTCTATGTACACTATGTACTGTGTATCTTTGTACACATAGAGTAAAAGGATACACCCCGGCAAAAATGATAATATTATTATAATTTCAAGACAGACAGTACGTTACATGTGTTGTAAAAAGAGGCTGCCTCCCCCCCTGAGATGGTTTGAATTAGGCAGACTTCCAGCCATTTCGCTGATACGTCATGGCATGCTGGTTTGTAAAAGAAGCCCGAATCCAAGCAGAAAAAAGACACACTTAAATGATAGAAAATAAAATGGATTTGTCAAGCACCTGTAATGCAGAGCCTTCACCTAGATCACCTGCATTAAATTAAATGTGACAGAAGCCTACATCAGTATCACCAAACAGAGCGAACACATGTCACACTCCCCGGTTAAATCTCTATATTCTTCTCTTTCACGGTGGAAACACCCGGTGTGGGCATCATCACTTCTTGTCTCGTTTTAAATACATTACAGTAGTTTGACATTTATTACTAAACTATACAAGTTGACAAACATCACAATCATTATAATACATCATTACAAACACCACATTCAATAGTTATAATAGTAAATACCTGATGGTTAAACAATACTCCAGGTGTCTTCGTCTTAGCGCACTTCAGACCTGTGTTAAACCTGTCTGTGAGCTGCGTTGATGTTATCCTGTGAACCTGAGGGCTGGCATACCTGAAACAGAGCTGTGACCATGTGATGAGCTGTGACAATACGATGTGCCCGACAGAGATTTAAATATTCACCACACCCACTTGTGTTGCATACTGTGGAAGCATTTTTTACAATTTAAATTCATATTAACATCACACACACACACACACACACACACACACACACACACACACACACACACACACACACACACACACACACACACACACACACACACACACACACACACACACACACACACACACACACACACACACACACACACACACACACACACACACACACACACACACACACAGCATGCTACCAGACAGGTTTGACATGTCTCCACCTCTGTGACTAAAGCAGTAATCTGCACGTCACCATAGGGAGTAAAACCTGTAAGTGTCGGAAGTAGTTAAGTAGAATAATATTAACTAGAGAATGCAATTCCTGAAGAAATTGCTAGTGGGAATGCTTTATGCTGAAATGTAATGTGTAAGAGGAAAGTGAAGAAAGTGAAGAATTTAGATTGAAATGATACATGAACACTGGGGGCTTGAATGTGTGATGAGAGAAGAAAAGAAAGTAAAAAGGCTTGGAAAAGCAGCAGAATATTTGTCAGTTGGAGTTATGACATCATCTTGTTCGGCATATGATGATGACACCCCATAATTTACGTAGAGCTGTTGAGGCATGGACCGGTGATATACAAGCGAAGTTTGGGGGCGATCCGGCCGTGTCCATTGGAGTTACAGCGACATCGTGTTTCATGGCGAGCATTGTGTTGCCATGGCAACGGCATTTGAAGAAATCTCAAAACTGTCTCGTAGATGTCTTCACGGCTGGACTGTTAGCACACATGTGAATTTTGAGCACTTTTTGAACATTTTCATAGGAGTTAAAGGGACATCGTGTTTTATGGCGAGGGATGCGTTTCCATTACACAGGTGTTTATAGTTGAGCTAACGAGCTATGAAGAGATCAAAGGTTTGCATTGTTCTGAATGACAGATAAACCTCTTACATGTGAACGTTTTGTGGAAGAACGATAACAGATATCTGTGAAATTTCAAAACGTGAAGCATGTGAAGGAAGTTGAGTATCTGAAGTGTAATTTTTGTGTACTTTCGGGTTAATAATGTGGCCTTTTTGGCAGTTTAACTAAAGGTGTGCGGCTGCTGCTGTGAGGAAATATCTGCCTGAAATTACAATGGGCTTTAATGGAGACATGTTGAACGTTTTTGTCACTTCATGCCCTCAAGAGGCATTTTGCTTAATTATTTGTCATTTTTCAAGCTACGGGATGTTTTCCTACGTTTGTCATGAACAATTATGTCTCAAGAATGTAGGATTTGGGAATTATGGCAGTTTTAAAAAAAAATATGAAGGCACATTTCAAGATTTCTTACCCTCTAGCTGTGACATCACGCACTCTAGTTAATGTTAAAATCTGAAGAAAACCTCTTTAACAAGGTCTGAACAATGTTTAATATCTCTAAAAGTAAGAATCAGATTTAAAAGTTGTGTTACACGAATAATGTCAGAAAGATGTGTAACATTTTAAAGTTGGAATGAGGTTTCTGAGTGAAAGTATGAATGAACAGTTAGCAGTTGAAGTCGCATGAAGATTTGTTGAAGTCTGAAGAATATCTCCATTGACTTCAATGTTAAAAATGTGATGAATTATGGGATGTATCTCTGGAATTATGAAAGTTATGAATGATAAAAGTAATAGCAGTCGATTCCCGACCGAGCTGAACGTTTTGATGTTTGAACGGAGTTTCTGCGATGTTCAATGTGGGAGGAGAAGACGGACAAAATAATTGGACGGAATAATAATAACTCGTTTGTCCGTAGCATAACATTTAGTGGGAATGCTGTATCAGCATTCCCACTAAATAATATGGATAATGCGTGGGCCTTTTATCTTTTGGACATACATGCCCACCCTGCATGTCTCTATTGGGAAAAAAAGCAGAGACCGCAATTAATGATGTCATAGATCTTGAAAACAGGACCTATACACGAAGGCTCTTCATTATATGAAATCATTGAGGCATAGTGCCAACCATGTGTCTTTGATTCTGTGCATATATATATATTTGCACACATATTTTGATATACATTTGTTTTTATATTGGGGATTGTGGGAAACAACTCGCCGGGCACATAAGCTCCCCACTCAAAAGGCTCCAGTCTCTCTTCACGAAGGCCATATTGGCACCCAGTAGGGCTTTCCCCACTAGATTGAGACCCCAAACCCCTTCCTTGGACCAGGATTACCAGCCCCCCAAATGTATTAGCTAGTGCAGTCTGTGGCAGGGCCATTATTATTTTTTCTTATCTGTTTGCAGTGTACTTAGGCAAAATGTGTTAAGCTCAACAGTATTCTTTTTATTTACCTGCACTACGGTGTCTTCTCCCTCAGTTTTAATAATAATAATAATACATTTCATTTCTAAGCGCTTTTTCAGCAACACCATAGTTTCAGGTTTATAAGCGATAGACCAGATTTGTGTGACACCGCGTGATTCTAACAAATCTTGAACATTAAAGTTTTTTTAAATGTTTCCCATTATCTATTCTTAATGATTCGATATTTAGAAATTTAATTAACAGTTCTGCTAAACTTGGCAGAAATATTCCTCTCCATTTCAACTTTCAGGGGATAAACTCTTTTAGCACTTGAGCCATTGTCTGCACAAAACAGGAAATACTTATTTCCTAAATTAGATTGTCTTGACAGGGGCCCTGCCACATCAGCACTGAAGTGTCTATGAGGTGTGTGTGATAATGTGACGCGGGTGAGTTTCCGTCTTTCGAAATCCTCCTAAAGTTTATCACGTCTCCCTCTGGGTATATCAATCCTTTGGCTTTTCATACCTTGACCACCCTATCTGCCCCTACATGACCTAAACCCTCTTAATACGAGAAGGTGGTCGGGCGGTGGGACTCTCACTCTCTCTCCTTCTCTCCACTCCTCAGGTATAATAAGACGCAAAGGCCCCAGGCTAGCTGGCCACTCCCTTGCTAACTTACAGTATCAACCTCCCTGTTTCCTCGAGATAAGTAGTCATTGCATTCCGTATGGCTCTCAACTTTTAACCATTTTACTTTAAATTTTCGCCTTGCTTCTGCAATTATTTCCCATTGCTCTGCATGTGAAAGACGCTTTCCCTTCGTGGTTTCAAGCTCTCTCTGTTTGTCCTTTTTGACTTCCAGGGAAGGGTGTTCTTACCTCACTCTAAGACCAAGCAGATACCTTCAGAGACCACCAGAGAGACCAGGAATTGGGTCGAAATGTACAAAGTACAAACCGGTTTTATTAAGTTTTTAACAAAAATAGAGGATTTACAAGAATCCAAAAAATAACAAAAGAAAAATACAAAAGGTTTACAAAGACACAAGGTCAAAATACAACAGCAACAGGTTCACAAGTGAACTCCCTAGAGCGGTCTAAAAGAGCCCAAGCCCAGGCCCAAGAGCCAAGACCCAAAGTCAAGCCTCAAAAAAGTCCCCCCAAGCTCTAAAGCCCCCCTTTCTCTTCACACATCCTCTTTATAGTCTCTTCCCTCCTCCCTCTCTGCATCAGGTGCTTTCCTCTTTTCTATCTTTGAGGGAGAAGGAGGTCACATATGTTCAACTGTTACTTAATGAACAACTCATTTTTCTCGAAAAGCAGAACACATTGTCAATGTCATGTTTAGAATCAAGTTTTTTTCTTTAAACATTTAATTTCAAATATGCAAACTTTTAACTTTAATTTATTAACAGAGACAATAAGGACAGTTTGTCTCTAAGATTCGCTGGCCCAGGAAGTTGGTTCAAATCTTTACGTAGTCCGTCTGCATCCTGTGCTCATGAGGCTTGTTTGAGACAAGCGAGACCTGCGCAGACCTGCGCAATTGCGATCAACGTCTTGCTAGTGCGTTGCATGATGGTTAGTCATTTTGTCCGACTTGCTCTGGAGGCTCGCCTACATGAGACGTTGAAATCTCGCGGGACAAAGACGCCCGCAGACTTGAGAGCGAGGCGCGGCAAGGCGGCGCTGTTTCTCTCCACGGGCTGCGGAAGCGAAATGCTTGATGGGAAACGACTCGCTGGTATCTGGAGCTGAGCGCTCATTGGGTTTTACCCCGTGCTGGAGATGAAACTCTCCATTGGCTCGGCTAAGTGTGTTGTTGTTTTGTGTCAGTTTTACGTCGCCACTTCCATTCACATTTTTCATCATTGTTCCACAATGTTTATCATCATGACATTAATATCTATATATTTTTATACTATACTTGCACTGCTTACCGTTGTCATACTTTATATATCTTAGCATATTCATACACACTGCTCATACTGCTCATAGGCTACTGTATATAGTGTATTCATACCCCTCACTGTGTATTCATCATTCAATTCATTCTATATTTTATTCTGTAGATTGTGTACATTACTTTTCACTTTACTGCTTTATGCACTCCTGGTTAGAAGCTAAACTGCGTTTCGTTGTCTCAGTACCTGTAATCTGTGCAATAACAATAAAGTTGAATCTAATCTTGAGCAGGAACAAATGTATTTACTTAGTACATATCTGACATTAATGATTAAACACATTTGTCCATTCTTTAGAAGAGAGAAACTTGCTCTGTCATAGGCCTACTGGGTCAGGCTACAAGGAAGTGGAGAGGAAAATATCACTAACAGAATACTACAGGATTGCTGGGAATATACAAAGTTCCAGCGGCGTGGGTTTGGCTGGACAAGTAAGGAGAGAACGAGGACATATGGAGTGGAGACCATCACGTTGGCCAAAGCAAGCCCATTTAGCAGTGTTCCCCCATGGCTTTCCCCAGAAGCTAATATAGATGTGAGTTTCATAGAAAGGAAAAAAGAGTGGCCAATAAATGAAGTGGGAATTAAAACGAGTATGTACCCGAACGAAAAGTATTACAATTACCTCAAAATGTATACAGATGGATCTAAGAAGCAAGAATGCGTGGGGATAGGCGTGTATATACCAGAATTCAAAATATCAATCTCAAAACGAGTGTCACATAACTTATCAGTTTATACAGCAGAAATACTCGCAGCAATTATTAGGCTAAAATAGGTTGAAGAGGTCAGATATGGTGGTGATATGCACAGACTCACTCTCTGCTTTGAAAAGCATACAGTCGACAATAACTGTTAGAGAAGATTTAATCATTAAACTTAACCACTGCTTACTGAGACTTCAGAGGAGGGGAATAGATGTGCAGTTATGCTGGGTGCCTGCACATGAGGGGGTTCAAGGGAATGAGCATGCTGATAAGTTAGCAAAAGAGGCGTGACAGAAGGAAATAGCAATACCAGTTTCACTTGGAAAAGGAGAAGGAAAAACAATAACAAAGATCTATACAGAAAGGAACAGACGGGAGGAGATCACCATCACTAGACTCAGACTGGATCATACAGGATTAAACAACACAATGTTTTTAAAGGGAAAAAGCGAAGTTGAAGAATGCAGGGGGTATGGAGTGAAAGAAAATGTGTAACACATCATATTACACTGCAACATGTAGAAAACAGAGAGGGAACAACTAAGAGACAGGGTCAGAGAGGCAGGAAGGGAGTGGAGCCTGATGGGGACACTGGGGACAGAAGGTGAGGGGGTAAGAGCTACCAGGAAGGGAGTGGAGCCTGATGGGGACACTGAGAACAGAAGGTGAGGGGGTAAGAGCTACCAGGAAGGGAGTGGAGCCTGATGGGGACACTGAGAACAGAAGGTGAGGGGGTAAGAGCTACCAGGAAGGGAGTGGAGCCTGATGGGGACACTGAGAACAGAAGGTGAGGGGGTAAGAGCTACCAGGAAGGGAGTGGAGCCTGATGGGGACAGGATGATATGGTGATACACACTCTTGTACAGTAGGTGGCGGTATGCACCTTAAAGTTGTTTGCAATCCGCCAAAAACCGAGAGAAGAAGAAGAAGCCGACTCCGAGCTGTCCGACTTCAGGCGAGCTTTTTGAGACCTCCCCCGGCTGCGATCGGCTATTCTCGTCTACTTTCGAGGCGAGCCGCAGCTCGTCTCAAACAAGCCTATTGTCTTCGTCAACCATTGTAACCGTTATCAAGAAAGGCTTCTCAATTCTCTAATTTCCCCTCCTCGACTCCTCGACTCCTCGACTCCTCGACTCCTCGGTCCTCCGGTAGTGACCCGGAAATGGATTTCAGCGCGCCATGTTGAAGGACATCTCATTTCTCTAAATGCACATCGAGGACCGAGCATCGAGCACCGAGCATCGAGCATCGAGGAGGCTCTCTGGAGGAGCTATGATCGAGGAGACACTGATGGGTCCTCCACGGCTCCTCCACGGATGCATTTCCGGGAACGGTGGAGTCGTGGCGCACGGCCGGACTTATCTCAGCCAATCACAGCTCTGCATGCATCCCCTGGATATTATTTTAATAACTGCTTGAACGGCGACGCGATGTTTACAGTGAGAACAGCTGTGAGGTCCGTGCAGAAAGCAGAGCAGTGTGTGTATAATATATATCACTCAGTATAACAGGCCTACTCTCTTTATCTGTATGCTGTAGATTATAATAGAGTCCATATTTTTCTAAGACCATTTAGTGCAACCTGATCTCACCAGAATGCGTGACTCCACCACGACTCCTTAACACTGCATTGCGTGGTGGAGTCACGAACTTTGTTACATTTACGTGTCTGCACCACGCAAACAACGCCAATGTAAAGTGAATGAGGCTCCTTTGTCGTGGTGCACACACGCATTTCTACAACGTCCAGCAGTGAGCTTTTATTCTATAAAACGTTTTTAAAATCTACTTTATAGCTTGTAGTAACTCACGGGAGGCTTCTTTTATTTTATTTGTATTCATAATAATTTTTATTTTTCGTCAGAATGTATTATGGTGCATTATTCACCAATGTTTGTTCTCAAAAAACAATGTATTGTAAGTAATACAACTGTGATTTTTATTAAATTAGTTCGTTTTTAAGGAAGGCCAGAGCTTCAGCTGTGTCAAAGAGATTGTTCCCTTTAGTTAACGTTATTTAAAAGATAATTATATTCCTATTTGATTAAGTACCCTTTATTGTATTACGGACCCAAAGAGCTGAGCGTCCATTCCCATTGGATAATGGAGGATTTTACACCCGGAAGTAAGTATTCTCCTTACTGTCCATTGATTTTATTTACAGTGATATCTGCACTACTCATCAACTCAAAAACACCAGATTATCCTTGTTAATTACACAACATTGATTGGTTTAAATTGTGTACAATGCTTTTGTATTTTCCCCTTTCGATTCGGAGAAACAAATATGTTTTCGGAGTGTGTGGATGGTAGAAGACACTACACTACCCAGAATCCTCAGCTATTGTTCCGCTTTGCCTCAAGCTCTGTGATTGGTTGACCTCCAACTGCATTCCAATGAAAAAAACGTTTCGTCAAAGATCAAATCATACTTTATTCAGCAGTGCTTGCTTTACTCTTTGAAAGTCATCACATGAATGCATTGTAATGAATGGTTTGGCTGCATTAAACATTACACATCTGTCGTAGTTCTTTATTTATCTACAGAGATCGGGCCTCAGAATGGACCGGAAACTATTCTTTTACCGTTCTATTTTAATTTCACAATAAAGTTAGTAGTAATAATTTGTTTTGATATTATTGTTTTTTATTAACTACTAGACCGCTGGGTCATGTTAAGACCATCTTTTCTGTGTTGCTGTGGGTTTTTTACATCGCTTTTGTGTTACAAATATCAAAACAATAACAGAATATATCCGTCGTAAACTAAACCAGAAACAGCAGTATATTTTATTTTGTTAACACTGTAAACTTGACAGCTTTTTAACCCGCACCTCCTACTGGTTAAAGCACGTTATTACACGTTTAGAGTAATGCAATGCAGGTAGATTGGGTTGCTTTTTATTGACTGTTTTAAAATGCCTTTTTCTTAATGTCTTTCATTTTTGTAAAGCACTTTTGAATGTGTTATATTTGATGAAAACATTTCAATATTAAGAGTACATACTCTTAATATAGTGGGAAAGTGGAAGGTCAATGATATAAATAATATAGAATAGAAAATATCAAGAAGATACTGTAAGTGATCTCTACAATAAAACAGTTTAGTGCCTGATAGGAGGATGTGCAAAACAGACAAACTTATAAGGCTTTATTTAAACATTAAAGAATACTTTAGGTTAAGGTCGTCTTTTAAATAAGAAAAAAGCTTTGGGGGTATCTACAGATATTAAGCCTGACAAAGTACTTAACGTCTAATATATTGCATGGTTTGTTTTGGAACTTGACAATCAACTTTCCTTCAATGTTAACTATGTTGAAGCACTTATTTTAACTGATATTATACATATTAATTATACTCTTATAAGATGTATGTAGATAGTATAAGAAATGTGCAGAATATGTTTAATGGTGGAGGTACACAGATATCGATAGATGTCTTGTGATGCACTGTTGATGAACCTGTGACCCAAGTGTTTCATTCATTGCATAACTACACCGTAGTTGTGTATATGATATGTCAATAAACCTTAGAAAATCTTGAAATCTTGAAAGGGATGTGCAAAATAGCCATTATATACAGTTTTTAATGAACTATTAGTAGAGAATAACGAGTAATGAATATGCTTTAGGGATCTGCAGATACATATTTAGTCTTCTCAAGCACCCACTACCAAATATCTCGCCTGATTGTTGGCTGAATTCACTGAATTTTACTCCGGTGTAACTAAAGTCTGATTTAAGGGTTGTTTATATTTCACATCATTAATCCAAATCTGTAAAGTAACTAAAATAAATGTAGTGGAGTAAAAATACCAGGTTAACCTTAAAGAAAGCCCTCAGGATTATAAAAGACCCCCATCACCCCACAAACTGTTCTGTCTGCTGCCGTCTGGCAGGCGGTACCGCAGCATCCGGACTAAAACCCACCAGACTCAGGGACAGTTTCATCCCACAGGCCATAAGACTATTAAACACCTGAACTTAGAAACAACATCCATAACATTCATCTGGCTGCTACTTAGAAATTATTTATCTAATATATCATATTCCAATCACTTGTATATAGACTCTTATTGCACTATTTCACTTTTTACTATTTTACTATTTTTCTTTTTGTATTTACTTGCACTATTTGTTCTGTGTAGCCTATCTGTTTTATTGTGTTGCACTGTTGGAGGAGCCTGTGACCTAAGGGGGGGGTAGGACACGTTCTAAGCACATGGTGTAGTCCTATAGCTGAGGATTCTGGGTAGTGTAGTGCCTTCTGCCATCCACACACTACGAACAAATATTTGTTTCTCCGAATCGAAAGGGGAAAATACAAAAGCATTGCACACAATTTAAACCAATCAATGTTGTGTAATTAACAAGGATAATCTGGTGTTTTTGAGTTGATGAGTAGTGCAGATATCACTGTAAATAAAATCAATGGACAGTAAGGAGAATACTTACTTCCGGGTGTAAAATGCTCTGTTATCCAATGGGAATGGACGCTCAGCTCTTTGGGTCCGTAATACAATAAAGGGTACTTAATCAAATAGGAATATAATTATCTTTTAAATAACGTTAACTAAAGGGAACAATCTCTTTGACACAGCTGAAGCTCTGGCCTTCCTTAAAAACTAACTAATTTAATAAAAATCACAGTTGTATTACACACAATGCATTGTTTTTTGAGAACAAAAATTGGTGAATAATGCACCATAATACATTCTGACGAAAAATAAAAATGATTATGAATACAAATAAAATAAAAGAAGCCTCCTGTGAGTTACTACAAGCTATACAGTAGATTTTAAAAACGTTTTATAGAATAAAAGCTCACTGCTGGACGTTGTAGAAATGCGTGTGTGCACCACGACAAAGGAGCCTCATTCACTTTACATTGGGGTTGTTTGCGTGGTGCAGACACGTAAATGTAGCAAAGTTCGTGACTCCACCACGCAATGCGGTGTTAAGGAGTCGTGGTGGAGTCACGCATTCTGGTGAGACCAGGTTGATTTAGTGCTTCACATAATAAACTACACAACGGCTGTAGCCTGATTATGCTTTAGGAGCTGTAGGTGTGTGTGGTACAGTGTGTAGGTGTGTGTGGTACAGTGTGTAGGTGTGTGTGGTACAGTGTGTAGGTGTGTGTGGTACAGTGTGTAGGTGTGTGGGTGGTACAGTGTGTAGGTGTGTGTGGTACAGTGTGTAGGTGTGTGTGGTACAGTGTGTAGGTGTGTGTGTGGTACAGTGTGTAGGTGTGTGTGTGGTACAGTGTGTAGGTGTGTGGGTGGTACAGTGTGTAGGTGCGTGTGTGGTACAGTGTGTAGGTGTGTGTGGTACAGTGTGTAGGTGCGTGTGTGGTACAGTGTGTAGGTGCGTGTGTGGTACAGTGTGTAGGTGCGTGTGTGGTACAGTGTGTAGGTGTGTGTGGTACAGTGTGTAGGTGCGTGTGTGGTACAGTGTGTAGGTGCGGCGGACAGACAGGTCTCAGTTGGTTTATTCAAAGTGGAACCCAAATGAAGTTCCAGTGGATCCACTCAAGGAAATATCCTGTAGAAGAATAGACTAATATAAATCCAGCCCTCGGCCCAAGTGATATCAAAAATAATAGCTGCAAGTTAAAACTGGAAAAGGATTTACAATGTTGATTTAACATTTGATTCCCTGCTTCTTCCTGTAATATTAAAACCACCTGAATATGTTTAGAGAGCGAGGCAATAAATGCACCAAACACAATATCTATATATTTCTCTACCAAGAACTTTAATGCTTGCAAAAGTAAGTGAGCAACACTGGAGAGTACGGTTCAGATGTAATAGAGGCACAATAATTAAACTTGTCTATATAGTACAACTGGACTAGTTCCTGCCATAAATACTAAAACACACTGACTTTATGGAAACACAGTATTTATGTATTGAAGCATGCATACTGTGTGCAGATGTTGAAGATGGGAATGTTACTCCTGCATAATTATTACACATGTAGAAATGGACTTAGGGCTGAGTGTTCAGGCAAACACTTTGTTGGTTTTGGTCATTTTTAATGAGATTTGTTGACAGAAAGAACAACAACAAAAACGACCAAATGTTACTTATCCTTAAAAATCCACCGAAGAGGACCGGAGAACTGCTTTGTATTATCTTTCAACAGTTTGGCTCCCGACAGTTATATTGTAAATATAGGTTTGACTTTTCAACTTGCCTAATTTAAAAAATAACAAAATAAAAGTTGACTACAGATTGATTCAGCTCCTCAGCTAATTAAGGATATTTAAATTATTTATAAAGTTATTTGAACTCTTTTTGTACAGGATTTCATTCAAGATTCAAGATTCAGGTCTCTATCATCATGTGTTCAGCAGCTTCAGTGGAGATATGGCAATGAACAACTGAAGTCCTCCTCCAACAGAGCAACATGAATATATATAGGACAAATACAAATACAACAGATACAATAGTGCAAGAGAATGTTTTGAGATGTGCAAGTAAATACACATACAATTTAAATAGTGAGAGAAGAGTCTGTAAACAAGTAAATGGAATATGATATATAGATAAATTCAAAGATGCAAACAGATGAATGTTTATGGATGTTCTTTACAGAGCTCAGGTGTTTAATAGTCTCATGGCCAGTGTTCCTACAGCGGCTGATGCGGGACCCGGCAGCTACCGTCTAAACTAAATACTGCCGTGATGAAACGCCATATCATGGATTATCAAGGATTCTTTCTGAAACAGTATGGAGCTCAAAGGCTTTCTCTCTTGCCGGTTATACCACAAGGTGAGTTCCTTTTTATTTCCTGCTTCTTCACACACATGCTCTCCAGTACAGGTTAGCTCTGAGTGTTAGCGATGCTATTACGTCCAAAGATAGCAACGTTTCTGATAGCGACGTTTCTGATAGTGCTGTGGGTCCAGAAATCATACCCTCGTGGGGGCTCGCTCATGTGATTGGCTCAGAATGGAGGAGACATCTGATTGGCTATAGATAGAAAAAATTACAAGTACGAATCAGGTGACCGTCAGGGGAGTCTCAGACACGAATGCACAGCGATCCATGCACAGAAAGCGGTTTGTGTTTGCAGGTTCAGAGGATTTAAACGGAAAACAGATATGTGAGGATCAAAAATACATATGTAAAACTTTTTTCTGTATTTGGATTTTATTTACATGAATATGAAACGGAACACATTTGTGTGAGCATTGAAAAACACAAGTGTGGATCCTGAAATACAAGTTTGAATCCTTCTGTGTGCATGTGTGTATTATGAGACTGTTCTGAGCCCATAAGTCAATGCTTTAGGGATGATTTGTTAGAAATATTAGATCAGACGTTATGTGTGCTTCAGTTCAAATTAAGCTTATTCATTGCATTTCATTTGTTCTTCCAAAGTTACAGTAAAATAAAAAGAACCCTGACTCGGACAATACACAATCCAACATGTTCAACAGAAGAGAATAAGTTATATTGTTTGTACACATGGTACTTTATATATATATATCTGTTTGTTTAAAGTGTCCAGGTGATGCAGACAGGCTGGACCAGAGAGTGAGAGACAGAACTGGACTCCTCACAGCAGTGAACTTCAGCACAGGTACAAATACTCTTTTTTCATACTGTACAAAGAATCAAGAAAGATATTGGTTTAAATAAATGAAGTATTGACTTTAATACACTGATATACATTCCATTAAACAATACTAAATACTAGATCACCTACACATCAGTGAAGTTGAGGGGTTTTTCCATGCAAAGGGTTACATTTAGATGTTAACAAGCAATATGACTTTGTCAGCTTTCTAATTTAATGTATTGAAGGCAAAGCTATTTAACACATAGTGAGAACTGCTATTTATCTCTCAATATTGTCTGTAAAAAACGTGGTAAAAGTGATTCTTTCAGTGAGACAACAGAGCAAGCTATCTACAGCCCCTAAACACACAAACACACCTCTTTCATAAATAACACACTTGTTCTGCAATAATATGTTTTATGTTTCCTGTCATTTTTGTTAGGAAAGGACATGCCTGAAAGACACGACTCAACATGTTCTCCTTCTCTGAGGGTCAAGAAGAACATCCAAGAGGAAAATGAAAAGCTGATGTCATGAGATGTTAAGACCAGTACAGGACATTCACTAAGAAACTACGCTTTTATTGTGAAAACAAAGATCTGTACACCGAATATTTTTGTAGTCTATCAGGACCATCATTTGTTTGTGACGCTGCACCTCAGAGAAGGGGTGGTTATAGGCTTATAAAGTGTGGCGAAAAACACAGTCAGCTGATCGAATGCACCTATTTCCACATCTACACTCCATCAGCTGATTATTTCTATTTGCCTCACTTTATGAGCTTCACAACACTTGTGCCTTGTACCGCAGAGTTTGCAACGTCACAAATACATGGGGCCAATCTTCAGTCAGATGTGAATGTGTAATCTAACATTTTCAGTAAGAATAATGGACAAAAGGAGTGCAAATACAAATTATTGAAATGTGAACCAAAAGTTAATCAAAGATGTTTTAAATAAAAAGCACATATGGACAGAAGGTGTAAACCTATTAAATGTATAAGTAAACACATTTAGTCAAATAAAGTGACAGACTAGGCCTGTGCAGGTGGCATGTTAGCTTAGCTTAGCCTCAGCTAGCTCTGGAGCTTCCAGCTCGGTGGCAGCAGATCCCGCCTCGGGTCCACCTCTTTGCCCTTATTTGGATCAGGCTGGAGCAAGGCAAGGCAAGGCAAGTTTATTTATATAGCACCTTTCAACACAAGGCAATTCAAAGTGCTTTACAAAAATGGAAGACATTAAGAAAATGGCATTTAAAATCAGTCATTAAAAAGAAAAGATAATAAAATAAACATTAAAAGAAAAAATACATGGATAAAAGTTACAGTGCAGTTTAAGATGTGAATAGTTCAATTAAAAGCAGCGGCAAAAAGAAAAGTCTTCAGCCTGGATTTAAAAGTAGTAAGAGTTGCAGCGGACCTGCAGGTTTCTGGGAGTTTGTTCCAGATATTTGGAGCATAACAACTGAACGCTGCTTTACCATGTTTAGTTCTGACTCTGGGGACAGAAAGCTGACCAGTTCCTGAAGACCTGAGAGATCTGGATGGTTCATAATTTAGCAGTATGTCAGACATGTATTTTGGGCCTAAACCATTCAAAGCTTTATAAACCAGCAACAATATTTTGAAATCTATTCTTTGACACACAGGAAGCCAGTGTAAGGACTTCAGAACAGGAGTGATGTGATCCACTTTCTTAGTGTTAGTGAGGACTCGAGCAGCGGCGTTCTGAATTAGCTGCAGCTTTCTAATAGATTTTTTAGTGAGACCTGTAAAGACACCATTACAGTAGTCGAGTCTACTGAAGATAAAAGCATGGACAAGTTTTTCCAAATCCTGCTGTGACATTAGTCTTTTAATCCTAGATATGTTCTTTAGGTGATAGTAGGCTGATTTAGTAACTGTTTTAATGTGATTGTTGAAACTCAGGTCAGAGTCCATGACTACACCTAGATTTCTGGCTTTATCTGTTGTTTTGAACATTGCAGACTGAAGCTCAGCGCTAACTTTTATACGTTCTGCCTTGGCTCCAAAAACCATTACCTCAGTTTTATCTTTGTTTAATTGGAGAAAGTTCTGACACATCCAGTCATTGATTTGTTCAATGCACTTACTCAGTGTTTGAATTTGAGCATAGTCTCCTGGTGAAATTGTTACGTAAATTTGTGTGTCATCCGCATAGCTATGGTAACTTATTTTGTTGTTTTTCATTATCTGAGCCAGTGGTAGCATGTAGATGTTACTCGGTCTAGTAATATGTTGTGGTCAACAGTGTCAAACGCAGCACTGAGATCTAATAATACTAACACTGAAGTTCTGCCACTGTCTGTGTTTAAGTGGATGTCATTGAAGACCTTTACAAGAGCAGTCTCAGTGCTGTGGTTTGGACGAAATCCTGACTGGAACACATCGAAAGAGTTATTTAAATGCAAGAAGTTACTCAACTGTTGAAAAACTACTTTTTCAATGATTTTACCTAGAAATGGCAGGTTTGATATGGGCCTGTAATTGTTCATTACTGAAGCATCTAGATTATTCTTTTTTAAGAGCGGTTTAATGACTGCAGTTTTCAGGGCCTCTGGAAAAATACCTGAGTGAAGAGATGTGTTTACTATATGAAGTAGATCTGAGGCCATGCAAGGAAAAACATCTTTGAAAAATCCTGTTGGAATAATATCAAGGCAGCAGGAGGAGGATTTCAGAAGTTGAATAATGTCCTCTAAGTTTTTATCATTAATCTGATGGAATTGTGTCATAGTGTTTGAATTGATATTAGGTGGACATAGGGACAACACATTTGCTGTACCTGATGCAGAGGCACTGACTGCTTGTCTAATTTTCTGAATGTTGTCAGTGAAGAAGGAGGCAAAATCATTGCATGCCCTGGTGGATAGAAATTCAGAGGCTACTGACACTGGGGGGTTAGTTAGTCTGTCGACGGTAGCAAACAAGGCACGTGCATTGTTTTTGTTTTTGGTAATGATGTCAGAGAAGAAAGACTGTCGTGCGTTTTTCAATTCCGAATTATAAAGGCCAAGTCTCTCTTTGTAGATTTCAAAGTGAACCTGGAGATTTGTTTTTCGCCACCTACGTTCAGCTTTTCGACACTCTCTTTTTTCTGTTCTCACGGTCATGGCCTTTCTCCATGGAGATATTTTCTTGCCAGTCACTTCCTTTACCTTAGTTGGAGCAATGGCATCTATAACATTTTGAATTTTTGAATTAAAATGATCTACTAGCTCATTTACTGAGATGTTAGCAGGGGCAAGTGTGGATGAAAAATTATGAGTAAACATTTCCCTAGTGTTTTCAGTTCAATATCGCTTTGTGGTTACCTCTTTCTGAACATTTTTGTGAACAGAAATAGAGCTCTCAAAGAAAACACAGGAATGATCAGAGAGTGCAACATCAGTCACCACAACCTTTGAGATATTCAGACCCTTTGAGATAATTAAGTCCATAGTGTGCCCCTTATTGTGCGTGGGCTCCGCCACATGCTGAGTCAGTCCATAGTTATCAAGAACACAAAACAGTTCTTTAGCCCCTCTGTCCTGGGGGTTGTCAACATGGATGTTAAAATCACCAACTATGACTAGACGGTCAAAGTCAATACACACTATAGACAGCAGTCCAGTAAAATCATCCAAAAAGCTTGCACAGTATTTGGGTGGTCTATAGATATTTAGGAACAGAGCTCGAGAGGAGCATTTCAGCTGAAGGGCCACATATTCAAAAGAAGCAAAGTCCCCATAAGATGCCTTCCTGCATTGAATGGAATCATTGAACAAAATAGCAACTCCACCCCCTTTCTTATGCATTCTTTCCTGACTCATAAAACTAAAGTTGGGAGGGGTTGATTCGATAAGAACAGCTGCACTGTTATTTTGTTCAATCCAAGTTTCCGTTAAAAACATAAAATCGAGATTGTGCTCAGTGATGAAATCATTGATTCAAAATGTTTTTCCTGCCAAAGACCTGACATTTAATAAAGCTAGTTTAAGTTTTTTAAATACACTATCAGTAAGATTTTTTGTGACAAGCTGTGGCTGACATGGAATCACTGCTAAATTTGATAACCTCACACAAACGTTTGAGCACTTCCTGTTTCTAAACTGATTCACCGCTCTTAATCTATTACCTATCAACACAGATATCGGCAAAGTTACTGGCAGGCAGGGCCCCGGCATGTCCTGGAAAGAGTTGAGAGTGCCATACGCCCTTGAGCCTGGACCCAGCACATATCAGTAAGAGTTTGTTGCGTTTTGTACACACACATCCTTATCAGGCTTCGGAGACTGCAGATGCTTTCTTGAAGGGAGGGGAGGTGGTTGACGTAGGCACGGTGATGAAGACGGGGGAGATGGTGCACGTCTCTGCTTCGGTGATTTTGGTGGGCGTTGTGGAAGGGCGGGGGTAAAGGACATGCTGCCAGGGGGGGGGAGGTGGTTGACGTAGGCTTGTCTTCGGTGATTTTGGTGGGCGTCATTGAGGGGCGGGGGTAAAGGACATGCTGCCAACCCTGCATATTGCCTTCATGCGGTCATCGAACTCCAGGGGGGAGGGCGAGGGTGAAAGGGTGAGCGGAGAGTAGAGAGAGCTGGGGGATGAATGAAGAGTATCCTCAAAGGCGTTGACAGGGGGGGTGACGGGCAGTGGAGACTCCTCCATTTGTGTCATAGGTCTCCCATAATCAGAACATTCCTCAGGCGGGTGCAGTGATACTTCTTCAGGGTTTTCTGCGCGATGTGTTGTGTCTTTCTCCTGTTTTGATTCCTCTTGCCGCTTGTCCTTGGCAGAGGGAACAGATTGATGACGCAGGCAGTTGAATATGTTAGAGATAAACAATTTCACTCCTGACTTGTTCAGGCAAACTCCATCTGCCTTAAAAAGATGTCTGCGATCCCAGAACAAGTTAAAATTGTCAATAAAATGGACAGAATGGTCAGTACAGGCAGCTGAAAGCCACGTGTTCAATGCAAACAGTCTGCTGAATCTCTCCACTCCTCTTCTGACTGGAGGTAGAGGGCCACTGATGAACACCTCCGCATTTAGAGAGCTGACAGTTTCCAACAGACATTTAAAGTATTTTTTCAGCGCTTCTGACTGTTGTTTCACAACATCATTTGTTCCAATATGTAGTACCACATTCTTCACAGTCGGATGTTCAGCCCCAATATGCAGGATCTTCTCAGCCAAGTCAGAGACCATATCCTTGGGAAAACAGAGTACTTTGGTGTTGTTCTTACTACACAGACCTTTTACATCTCTTACAGCAGAGTCACCCACAATCAGAGTTTCAGGCCCAGTCGTTAGCTTTCCCTCTAGCCTTTTACTTTTGGAGTAGCTATTGGTCCTTACCCTGCTGTGTGAAGAGGACAGGTTATCCAGGTCATCAGAAAGAGATCTCCGGTTCTCGGTCAGCGGAGCGTATCTGTTCTGGATTGGCACACTTGGTGGTTTAGGAGGATTGTTTGTAGTTCTCCCTTTAGCAGCTGTCCACGGCTGTTTCCTAGTATGAATAGGGGTTGAAGAGGCACTCTTCCTGGGTGATAACAATGCAGGCCAGCCGGTCGCATCACAGATTTCAGAGCGCTGGACTCTGCCTGTTATTCGTCCTCCCAGATCCCATGGAAATGATTTACTCTTAGGCTTTGCACCCAGAGAGTTCCAGGGAGGACTACCACTTGTAGATTTATTACCCAGTACACAGCCCTCCTGTTCCTTGGAAACCTTGTAGCTGCTAACTAGCTGTGAGTTAGCATACCCTTTTCCATTATTTTGCAACACTGGTAAAGTGGTGTTATTCCCACAACATAGTCCATTCACTTCCACGTTAACTTCCAACCGTTGCATTTTCATTTCCAACACAGCCATCTTCTGTAGAAGTTTGTGGAAGTCATCTGTAGAGAATGGAGGCATTTTGCTACCAACTAGCTTAAGCTAAATAGCATGCAGTACCAGGCTTTAGCTGTTGCTAGGCCACGCTACTGTAAGACTGAGGTCGTCGTAAAAATGTTGAAATATGGCTGAAACCCTCCGTCTATTTACGAAGAATAACTGTCCCAGTGATAAGTTAATGTCCAGGAGCCGCTGCTCGAAGTTTTCAGAGAATAAGAATAGGAAAATCAGCATAAAAAGTAAGCAGAGGCAAGAGCAAGCAGAAAAGCGTCTGCACTGTAAGAAAGATAAGACTTAAGAGCAGGCGGGAGTTAGACTCTGACGTCACTGTCGAGACGTTAGTGGCCGACTCCGCCTAGTAAGGGCTTCTCGGCAACTCTGCAGAATCCTATGGGTGACGTCACGGACCCTACGTCCATTTATATATACAGTCTATGGTCCCAACAGCATTGCTCATACTGTGGTGTCCCTGAAAACGAACAAAAATTCAGAAAATGTGCATCGTGTAAAGAAGACATTTACTGCTCTAAAACCTGTCAACCTTGTATTTTGATTATCATTTGATGCAAAACACTTGAGTAAATGTCATCGTGATGAAACACCATTTTCACTCTTGTGATCATTTCTCCCCATCTGAAAAGAAAGGGGCGTAACACAAGCTGGCTAGTTAACGTTAGCTACTTATTTAACAAGCTAACGAGGGAATCTAAGCTATCTAACAAGCTAGAAATAAAGCTAACTATCTAACTAGGGTTAGTTATATATCTAACTAGTTATCTAGCTAACGTGAGTTACCTATTTAACAAGCTGGCTCTTGAACATTAGCTCTCTGATCCATCTAGCTAGCAGAAATTAGCAATCTAACTAGCCAGCTAGCTAGCGTGAGCTTTCTTTATAACTAGCTATTTATCTCCAAATTGGTGGCTTTTTATAATTATATCATAACTGTTAATACGCTATGGTTGCATTTCAGTGCAGACCTGTCTGTACTGCTCTTGTAGTCACTGTTATAATAACATTGCCGACATGCTTTTTATACGTCGACCAGCAGCTGACACAGCTCCAAACATTGGTGCAAATTAGGTGGATAAATAACTCACATACTGATAATCCATATGGTTACTTTTGAACAGTTTATTTAGAAGCTTAAAAAACATTTCTTTGGCAAGATAAATAATCATAATAATAATTCATTACATTTATTAGAGCACTTTTCCAAATGCTCAATGCGCTTTACATTACATATTACACATATCATAAAGGTTTATAAATACTGGTGACGCTAAACAAAGTAATCGAAATGGAAATTGACACACAGGATAATGCGGTAGTACAGTCAAAAAACAGGGGAAATTGTGGTGAAGGAATCAGTATAAAAACAAGTAAGCATTTTAGTGGCGGTTCATTTGTCTTTGAAGTCAGGTAAGACAAAAGTAGTGCTATCACTGACACTTTAATCTACACGGACAAAACATGTCAAGTAAAGAAAATGTTTCTTGTATCATTGATATATGTATACAGACTATTGATATTTAAAAAAGGATACTGATAAACATTGTCCTCTAGTGGTCTTCTATCCATAGAGTATACATTTCAGGTGATTTTTGAAGAAGTGAAGCTGCAGCTTTGAGGTCACATCACTCTTTGGAGGGTATCTGAACTCTTTGTAGAGCTTGGTGTCCTTGTGTTTAAGTCTGGCCTGATGGGAAACAGACACATGGCCACATGTTGCCACCATCAAGGAGCCCAGGCCATCCATAAAGAACTCTAGAGGCAGAGACAGACATTTGCCATTTAGGAAAAAAGGCCAACTACGATCATGGACAGCAACAACTGAAAGAGTGTGGACTTACTGCCACTTGGACTGCAAACCATCTAGACCAGTGGTCTCCAACACGTCGGTAGCTCGCGGGCAGCTTTTCAGTAGCTTGCCGCTCGATTATCGATTATAGCGTAGTAACGTTGCTTCTTGATTTTTCGGCCGCGGCCGGACAATAACGTTTTTCTATTTTTTAATTGTTTCTGTCACACGAATATCAAATTGGTCGGTGACGCAGAGATCAAGGAACAGACGGCACAGCGGCACAGCGGCACAGCGACACCACACACGGAGCAGTCTGCTTTATCCACCAACAGCAACTTGCAGAGTATGAATGTCCTCTTGCTATTTTCAGTTGATAAATACGTGTGTAAAGTTTGTGAAGGCAGGGGGAAACAGCTTCCACGATCACCGTCTCCTCTGTTCCTCCAAACCCCACCCCCTCCCTGAAAATAATGATAAATGATGATAACCCAATAGAAACTTTATTATTCACTTAATCACTGATTGAGATATGATGAAGCTAACCTAATCTCATACATTCATGGGAGTTATGTAACAGTAAGACAGAGAATGTAAGTGTGCACCCACATGCAGTATTTTAGTTTGTATATGCTATTGTAAATACTCCTGTTGTCTGCTGTGTTCAGACTCAAGTCCTGTGTGTGATGCCACATTCAGGACATTCAGTGTCTTTTTTTTAACAGAAGACCGTTGCTAGAAGCTGCAGCTAGACTGCAGAAGCATTAGTTTTTAGTTTTTGAGGATGGAACCATTTCACACACAGATATAGGGAGGCTAGACCTATACAATTAATTTATTTTGGTTTATAATTTCATGTCAAGACGAAGAAGAAGAAAAAGATGGCTGAACTGTTCAGTGTCAATCCTGTGGAGATGGAGATGGAGGTTATAAATCTCCAAAATTATGTTCAGCTTAAGTCTCTGGAGCCTTGTAGACCCAGAAAACTATAAGAACATTCACCAAGCAGCACTGAACATGTCTGCTTTATTTGGCTTTACTTTGTGAAGCAGCTTTTTCTGACATGAATGTCATGAAATCTAAATACAGAACGAGACTGAGTGATGAACATTTAAATGACTCTATTAGAGTGAACCTAAGTGGGTACACTCCAGCATACACCTCTATGGTGGACTCCATGCAGCGCCAGTCATCTCACTGACTGTAAAAAAGAGTGAATGCACTTATTTTACACATCTGCCATAAGATGCTTGTGAGGTGGTGATTAAGGACATTTATGTGCATTTTCAGTGATGTACTTACTATGTGGGCCATAATAATATCTGAGAAATTGTCGTTTTCTTGGACCTTGATGTGAAGTTAAAGGTCCCATGTCATGGCCATTTCTACTGATCATAATTCCATTGTTGAGGTCTACTAGAATAGATTTATATTGTTCAATGTTCAAACTCACATTGGTTTCTCATTCAGCATCTCTGTATAGTAAGTGTATTCACTCTCTGTCCTACACAACTTGTTGGAGCTCCTGCCCCCCCCCTCCCTATGAGCCCAGTGTGCTCTGATTGGTCAGCTTGCCCACTCTGTTCTGATGAGTCCACCACCGTTACAGCGGAACATCAGTGATTATGTGTTACAATGGCGATTGTTAGCAACCAGGAAATGACACCAGTAATGACAAACAGATGAGAATGCTGCGTGGGGTCTGGGTGCCGTGTTGGCGGGACGTTGCGGGGCTTGCTTCTGGAGCGGACAGTGTGAGCTGGATTACTGGGGTCGTTTCCTGGTTGCTGCGTAGGGGTCTGCGAGACAGCGAGACACAGCGAAACTCAGCCTGAACTCAGCCTGAGCACACACACACTCATAGCATGGCTGTGAGTTTGTGTGTGTGCTCAGGCTGAGTTCAGGCTGAGAAATCCGCGGAGCTGCGGCTGAGAAAAGATAAGGCTGAGTGAGTGTGAGTGTGCGAGGAAGTCCGCGTAGCCATTACGTCACTTAGACCCTTACATCACTTGGTACTCGGAAGAAAAAAATGGAAAAAGAAAAATGTCCAACGAGGCGTTCTGGAGCAGCATAGACAGGTCTTTTCTGTGTTAGAGTTGTACTCGCTACAGGGTGCACTTTGAGGGTTTGTGACTCTGCAGACCGTTTACATGCAGAAAAACCTACATAACAATAACCAGAAAAGCATGACATGGGACCTTTAAGATTTTTGATAAGCTTTAGGTATTGCAATTTCACACGTGTACAAAAGTAGCTTAATTCAACTGATGAGTGCTATGTGAATAAATGTAAGCGATGTGATGCAAGTAGCTCTTGGCCACTTTCATTTTTTCAAAGTAGCTCACAGATGAAGAAAGGTTGGAGACCCCTGATCTAGACATACCTGAGTGTGCTACCCTCTTGAGCTTAGGGTCGAATCCCACCCTCTGTACGGCATCTGTACGAGCCAGGAAGAAGTTGACCACCCCACTGACCACTGAGCATTGTGGGTAACCAGGAAGAGAGTGGAACTTCCCTCTGGACTTCCTGTACATGCAGCCACCTTCCACTTCGTCTCCTTCCTCATAGATGAGAGAGAAATAAAACTGGTCTCCTCCTACTTTACCGCCAAGCTGAAAGGAACAGAGAGACAAAAGAACTGCTTATAATCTTACTACCTGCTCATCGTGTACCTGCTTCTTGCCCAAACACATGCTGGAATAGGCTCTTGTTAACACATTATCAATCAATCAATCAATCACATTTTTCAAATGGTGAGAGACATGCCCCTCCAGTTCTGAAATGGTGATTTCAAAAACAAAAACAACGAACCAAATAATACTTCTGTTAAACAATGCATTACATATTATATAAAACCCCAGGTCGTGGAACATTAACTGGGTATACGTACAACATATGAATTATTATTCACCATAAATGCTTTGAATTAGTACTGGTTGCTATTATTGGGGCGTATTCCTACACGCAGCAGGATGAGTCACAACAACAACAAGCTCTGGGTCACAGCCAAACTGAGACAGCTCAAGTTGTAAAAGGAGGAGGCGTTTAGGAGTGATGATAAGGCACATTTTAAATAGTCAAAGTACAGGTTTTGTAAAACGGTGAGAGACACTTATGGCGCATTTCCACCACACGGTCGGCCTCGGCCACGCTCGGTACTGCTTGGCCACGTTGGGCCTTAACAGGGCCGGCTCACTTCATGCTGCACTTCCATTACAGTTTAGGAACTGGGGTAGTTACTATAGTAACGCAGTGTAGGCAGAGCCGTGACGTCATCTTCAATGAGAACCCCAGAAAAACAACACAGCCGTTAGCTGTTAGCACTTAGAGCTCACAGCTCCTCATATATGTTCAGAAACTAGACAAAAGTTAAACAAGTACACACCACAGACTGCCTGTGTCATGACGAGTACAGTCGCTGCTTTATTTATGTCTGTATAGGCCGTTGTTGTGAGTGTGGACGGTCGGAGCATATATTGCGTTAGCTTAGCCAATCTCCATTTAGAAAACACGCATTTTAAAAGGTTTTTCGCCTGCCGTCTGTCTGCAGACTTGACAAAGCATTAATTCATGGTTTTTACTAACCGGTATCAGTATGTTGTTACTTCGGCATCATTTTGAAACGTGTATTACAATTAAATCACGGTCAAATATGTCCATCTTGTTGTAGTTGTAGCCCCCTTGCCAGCGATGCTCTCTCTAGTTTAGCATACTCAGCCCGACTCAGCCCTGTTTGTTGGCCCCGATAGAACCACAATTTTGTCGGGCCAGAAAAGAGGTGAAAAAGTGGCCCCGGGCCGGGCCGGGCCGTACCTAGGCCTAGTGGAAGCGCAACCAAAAACGGGCACGGCACGACACGGCACGCTTAAACCGCGCTCTGCGCCATGGTGGAAATGCGCCATAAACGACTGTACTGTGAGAAACTCCAACACCAGTTCATAGCTAACGACTTTAATCCAAAGGCCTCCCCCTCCATGAACAACCGACACCTTGCATACCAGTTGAACCAGTTCTACTGTCGCTTTTAAGAACAATGTGACAGCCCTGGAACCATCTGGCCAATCAGAGACCTGCTCACCCACATCACTGCCTTCCCCCAATACATCAAAGTCTATCTCTTTTAATGAGAGAGAAGTAAACAGACTTTTCAAAAAACTCAACACATTACATTACATCGCATTTAGCTTCCGCTTTTATCCAAAGCGACTTACAATAAGTGCATTCGACCAAGAAGATACAAACTTGAAGAAAACAGAATCATATAAGTACATCAGGTTTCATAGAGCCAAAACATTTCAAGTGCTACTCAACTGGCTTTAGATAAGCCAGTCCTTTGTTAGTATATAAGTGCTTTGATAGCAATTCTATCGCTCAAAGTGGAGTCGAAAGAGATGAGTTTTCAGTCTGCGCCGGAAGATGTGTGAGCTTTCTGCTGTCCTGATGTCAATGGGGAGCTCATTCCACCATTTTGGAGCCAGGATAGCACCAGTTGCTCCAACTCCACCCTGAAGCCTTCTGCTGACTAGCTGTCCCCAGTGTTTACAGTCACTTTTTACAGCTCACTGAAGTCATGCCAGGTACCAATTTAAATTCCTTGTATGTGACCTACTTGGTAATAAAACTGATTCTGATTCGGATCATTGTGGCATGCTGTTTTCTACCGGTATAATTTACAGCCATGTTTTTCACTATGATCTTACTTGCGACCTAATATTACAACTTGTTTAGCCTATCTTTTTATTTCACTAGATCGCAAGTTTAGGGAAATAATTGCCCTGTTCAATACGGGCAATGATAGCGAACACGTGGTCCTTAAAAAGAACGGGGGAAATAATCACTATGTCCTACCTACGCCTGGTTAATGTTGCGTGACATAAATAAATGTTCTAGTCACTTTGAGTTCTCAGCTCTATTGCTTCTGCTACAACTTAAAGGTGGGGTAGGTAAGTTTGAGAAACCAGCTCGAGTGCGCTAGAATTTGAAAATACACAACCGGAGAAAACCTGCCACTTCCTTACAGAGCCCCTCCTCCAACACACACGAACGCGCACATGACCAATGAGGGCACGAGATAAGTTTGTGCACAGATGGAAGGCTGACAGGCAGGTAGGCCATCCAGTTATTTTAGCCGGGCCGGCTCAGATGATTGGTCGTGCTTTTTACAGTACTACAGCTTCCACAGATGATATTTTTTTATGGATTTTTTGTCAAAGCACTTAAGATATTCATTGCTATCGGGATGTTAAGAGCATTCCATGGAATATAACAAAAAGTGTATCTCGAGCCGGTTTCTCAAACTTACCTACCCCACCTTTAATGTTTTTTTGCAGTACTCGCCATGAACTGTTACTGCTCAGGCAAATCTCACACAAGCCTCCGACATAAATCTCTTTCGATGCAGTTCTCGGTTCCATCCCAGAAAATTAGTGGTTCCAAATGCAACCAGTAAATTGGGGCAGAGAGCCGGAAGAACTGGTTGGCAATTGGGCATCGTCTCCGAAACTGGCCCTGGAACCTCTTCGATGGAAAAGGGGATGAAAGTCTCACATGCTTCACAGCTAGTAGACACAACAAGTATTTAACCCAAGCGGAGCCCTTTAGAAACGAGCCATTTCAGTCTTACCACGTCCAGTTCTGGGACCGGCCTCCATCACCTTCACCAGCTCTTCGATTTTGGTCAACTTGGTAAACAGGAAGTCATCGTCCACCCACAGGAAGTACTTGGTGGTGACCTGGGAGACTGCCAGGTTCCTGCCAGCAAACCAGCCCTGATGGAGGAAAACATTATTCGTGTTTTATTGGTCATTTTAGATGTTACGCCTCTTTGAGTTGCATTAGGCTTGTTCTCACATTACAGTGTGTAAACGTTTTTGTTGGGGTGGTTGTGTGTGTGTGTGTGTGTGTGTGTGTGTGTGTGTGTGTGTGTGTGTGTGTGTGTGTGTGTGTGTGTGTGTGTGTGTGTGTGTGTGTGTGTGTATACCTTAGCTTGAGGCATGATGAAATGTTGGATGTGAGGTCCTGTAATTTTCTCTGGTTTTATGCTGTCATCTGCAATGATGATTTCAATGTCTTTGTAGAATTCTCTGATGGTTTTCAACAACGCATTGAGTTCTGGGTAGCGCAGGAACGTCTTTGTGATGATGGTGACTTGAGAGTTGATATCTGACATATAGAGAAGAAGAGTTATTTCAAGAAAAGACACATGAAGACATCATGAGATCCACTGTCCAATGATCAAGAGCATCATTGGACAAAGAAGAGAAGCAGCTCCTTCCTGCCATAAATAAATGAGTGTGTTATCCCCACGGTGAGTGAACTCCCACCTTTTCCCATGTCGTACAGGACTGGAGGTTGAGGCTGTTTGATGGTAATGGGAAACACAGCTTCATGGTCCTCAAACTGGAAGGTTGCTGAGAACAGAAGCACAAACACATTTCTCTAGATTAAATACACACAGACACAAACCTGTACAAAGCATCGACAACTTTATGATTTTGCAATTCTTTTTGATTACATTTGCTCTAATAGGTCTTCTGTAATTTTGTGAATTTAATTCATGCAAAGACATTTGTTCTAAATAAAGACAGACTTTTTCTAGTTTAGTTTAATGTCTTAGATGCATACCGAGGTCTCCGGTGTGTATGTGGTAAATAGTGCTGGTATAGGACACATCAGCCAGCAGCTCATTGAGGGCCTCCAGGCTGCTGGACTCCACCATCAGTCGGCTCTCACCATTACCTGTCACTGTTTCCACAACAGAAAAGAAAGATCATTTTAAATGGCTATGCCTTACACTACGGCTACTTTAGATGGCTCTAAAAAGACAACAGCAAAGCAAATCAGTGTAATGGAAATCCACATGTGCAATGGAGATAATATCTAAGCCAAACGCAAATATTTGAGAGACTACAGCATGATTTGATTAATAGATGACAGTAGTCCTTAGGTCAATCGTTTGTAGTAATCACTAGTATGTTTGCGCTGGTATGACTTGCTCACTGTTAGACAATGCACAGAGTTTAGCAATGATGCATTTGATCCTACTTTAATCTGGCCCTAAAATTAAGTACATACCTTACATATCCACTATTGTCAGATATTGTTTGCTCCTTTGTTTGTCAGGTTCAGTTAGATCTTACCTTTTACCTGCACTCCTTTAGCTGGAATAGTTGTTCTCAGGATTCCTTCCGACACTTCCAAGGAGACCTAGAGTCGACACATCTCAGTAAATCTTCAATCTATTTATTTTAACCAAACTAAATAACGTTATTTATGCTGGGAATCTTATCTATATATGAGGCAGTCCAGGAAAAGAAGTCAAGATGGAGAACAAGGTGGAACGAATAGAAAATAGATAAATACTTGTGCGTTCTCCTCACACACTTCTTACATTTTTCTTTTTAGCATTCCTTCACACAGGATTTCAGGTAGAAAAATATACTTCAAGGTCTGTGCTCTCCATTGAAACATCAATGGAGAGCACAGACCCAACACAGAGCTTCATAGTTATAGTTACAGTTATTTCCAAAGAGAAAGGGAAGCCAGTCCCACACCACAGCATCAGAATCAAACGGTAACAGGAAGCAGAAATATTTGAAAGCCACGGTCGATTGGGGAGACGTTTTCCTATTATAAATGTACTTTTATTTGGGATACTAAGGGAGAACAAGTGTTTTCCTGACTACATGATGAGAACAATTTGGCATCGGTCATCACTTATTTGTATCTAGCTTTACAGCCACGTTGACTTAAAGGTGACTAATAGGGCAAGCAAGAACCCTCACAAACACAAATATGGTAAAAATCCTACTTTGACTTTTAGGTTTAAGACGGTAAGTTGAAACCCAATCAAATTGTATTCACACTTAGCAAGAAATATTGGTTTTTAAAACCCACTTGCACCATTTAGCAGTTTCAGGAGCTGTACCAGATATTTGCAGTAAGGTTTCTGCCCCTCTCCCAAAGGTTTACACCAAGATGGCTGCTGTGCAACGTCATTTATGAGAATATAATTGCAAGTAATTTGAATGCGACTAATATGACAGACCCTTGCCTTCACAAACATACAGTATTGTTATTTGTATGTTTTTTTTCTAATGTGTCATTTACATGAAGTATTTAATAATGTAATACTTTCAATGTGTTTTACATGTTTTATACATATTATACACATTATATAAACACCCAGCAGCCATCTTGTATGAACCGGCCAAACACTAGCCCAGGTTTCTCTAAAAGCTGTGGATCAGCTGAATCTGTGGGATCACACCAACCGTGTAGTTGCTTCTTTGTTCTGCATGCAGTTCTAGACCTGAAATCAAAATGAAATGTGCTTTCATACTCTCCATTTACACAAGTACACTCATTCACCTCTGGCTTGTTGACCCTTGACCACATAATGCAAATATATCAGGGTGTGATCAAACCAAACCAAACATCCCCTCCGTGTCTAACTAGTTCCTGAGTCATACATCAATATTTGTTTACTGTATTTTAAACACAGCCTTCTGTTCTGTCACAATGAGAGTAATGAAAGGACATACTGTACGGTGTAGCATACCTGGGATGAAGGTGGGGGTCATAGGTCGTACTTTGAAAACCCTGGATAGGGTAATGCAGAGTAATGAAAGGACATACTGTACGGCAGGGGTACTCAAACTTTTTTATTAAAGGTCCAGTTGTGAACTTTATACAAGGTCCGGATCAATGCCAGTTAAAGTCGCCCCCCCCCCCCCGAGCGGAAGAAACGAAACTGAAATTAAGAAGCAGTTTTTGGCGCTCTATGCATGGGGCCCCTTGAGGGAGTTTCCTGACATGTCGTTGCAGTAAAATTAAAGGGTGTTTCATGTTGTCGTTTGCTGTGGACCTTCTTAATCTACCTTCTTTGGGGGCCCCTTCTGGTCCAAAGCACTTGCCTGCCTTGCCTGTCGGTAAACGGCGCCCCTGTATACACACGCACATTCAATACATACATACAGTAAGTCAAGGTAAACTTGCGGTTAACTTGCGGTCTGCTATGGCGTGTCACGCTCGCGCACACAAGTAAATATATATGCACGTTCATTCTCACAACGCGTCAGACAACAAGACGCGCGTACATGATGATGTACATTATTTATCAGAATCAGAATTATTATTATTTTTTATTTTTTATATGGGACACAGGGTTCGGTCCGGATTGATTTGCAGTTCGGTCCGGATCCGGACCTTGGTCCGGAGTTTGAGAAGCCTGCTGTACGGTGTAGCATACCTGGGATGAAAGGTGGGGGTCATAGGTCGTACTTTGAAACCCTGCATAGGGTACTGCAGGGGAGAGTTAGACGGAGCATACAGCAGTGTGGATAACAGACTCAGTCCTGTTGGGGAGTAGGATGGTTAGTAG